>NW_020173770.1:2589289-2601789 GCF_003031525.2 Neophocaena asiaeorientalis asiaeorientalis | reverse complement strand
GGCCTCTCACTGCGGTGGCTTCTCTTGTTGAGGAGTACAGGCTCTAGGCACGCAGCTTCAGTAGTTGTGGCATGCAGGCTCAGTAGTTGTGGCTCGCGGGCTCTAGAGCGCAGGCTCAGTTGTTGTGGCTCGCGGGCTGTGGAGCGCAGGCTCAGTACTTGTGGCTCACGGGCTTAGTTGCTCTGTGGCATGTGGGATCTTCCCAGACCAGGGCTCAAAGCTGTGTCCCCTGCATTGGCAGGCAGATTCTTAACCACTGTGCCACTAAGGAAGTCCCAGGAGAACATTTTTATAAAGTATTTATGATGGATCGTCTTATATTCCTTTCATCCAGTCAGTGTATTTCTGTAGAACCTATTGGACACCCTGCGCTGTGCTTTTATTTCACGGAGATCCTGAAACTCTCTGTGCTGTGGATTCAATAAGTGGCTACACAACGAAATTCTTGTCTGGTAGTTGTATGAAGCCCGGGATGGCAAGTTCCACTCTTCAGCAGATGAGATTATTTAGGGCAGGACAAAGTCAAGTTAATTTTTTTTCTCTTTAGATTATCAAGTCAGCTTACCTACCCGTTAGCTTTATATAACAGGCTTATATCACTAGCAGATCAATCTGAATATCTTCGAAACTAGGGGGAAACATCCCGTTTCAAGAGAACTTAAGAAAAAGCTTTTTTCCCTTTGACAGGCCTGTACGTCTCGTTTCATTGTCCATGCACGAACCCACGTACCCTGCATCGGCAGGCGGACTCTCAACCACTGCGCCATCAGGGAAGCCCTTAAACAGGCATTTTTATGGACTGGTCCCTATGGCTGCCCTTAGCAGTCTTCTCATCCCTGGAAAGTGAGGGCAGAGAGAATGCACATCTCCACCGCTCCTGGAGGGATCAACGGAACAGTGGAAGCAAAGGAGAAAATTGGAAGGCATGTATGTGTCTTGGACAGAGTAATTTGGCTGGTGGCAGAAAAGGCTGACGGAGGAAACGCTGACTGAAGGCTTCCTGTGGGGGAGATGGAGTATGTCTCTTGGGAGGGAGAGAAGGCAGCAGTGTGTGTGGGGTGACCCTGGCCCCGCCTCCATAGGATCTGGTCTTGGACAAACCTGTGTGGCCTCAGAGCATCCCCCTCTTCCCTTCTCTGCAAACAGGTTATGTCCAGCCTACGGATGTAGAGGAAATCGCTTAGAAAACCACACTGGCCTAAGCCAAGGCGGCCTGAGATAAAGTGAAGTCCAGGCGCGTTGTCCTGGAAACACGGGGGTCCGGGAGACAGGGCTGTGTGTGCAGACTGCCGTCCTGCTTTTCTTTCCACTGGGCTCCTAATTTCCTGGCCGTCTTTGACGTTTCAACGTGTGCCCGCGTCTTCTGTAGAAGTATATGAACTAGAGACCAACCAGAACTTCTTGATAACATGCAAGGGTTATTATTAAATAGAAGTTTTAAATAAAATGCAGAACAAAGAGGGCTGTGATGGGAAGAAAAAGCAGAACTAAGGGAGGAGCACATTTCAAGTGTGACTTCAACGGCAGATTCGGGGTCTGGATGGTAACCTTGACCAGGCAGCCGGAAGGGAGCCTGCCCATGTCCGGCCCTGCTGGAGGGGAGCTGGAAGGCGCTGGTTCGCTCAGTCGCCTCAAAGTCCCAACGCCGGTGCACGCTGACAGAGGCCACGTTTGCTTTTGCATGAACGTTTTAGAGCAAGCTGGTCACCAAGCACTAGGTCCTCTACTGAGCTCTCTCCACTTTCAGGGCTGACGTCCAGTCCCGTTTTAGAGCGACGTATTGGCACAGTCCACGGCCCAAATTCAGGCCCACGTTGGTTTTCCAGGTTTGAAGGAACCCTCAGATCCCAGCACTACCGATGCCTGACGCGTCTAATCTCTGACACCCCGCCAGCTCAGGAAAGATTTCATAATTAAAAATGTAAAAATGTTAATTACCTGAAGATACTTCCTGATGGGTAGCACTAATCAGGAGGGAAATTGATGGTATTGAGACAGGGAAAATTATTAGATTAAGCAATATTCATGGGAAATGTATCTCATAAGAACTCTGTGTGCAGTCCTGCCTGTTTGGTGGTATTTCTACATTATGTTTTTTGGTAGGAGGAAATGCACTAAACTAAAAGAGAATTTGGTGAACTGCATTGGTCAGAAAGCAAGGTATGTCTTCCTGGTCAGAGAAGTATTCAGAGACTCAGCAATGATGCAGGGAGGAGTCGGAGGGAAGGACCGTACAGCTCTGATACTCTTGTGGCCTCATGAGAGAGGGGTCTCGTGCTGGAATTTGGCGGGGGGTCCTGCTGAAGGTCTTGGCTGGGCTAGTTGGTGAGTGGGTTGGATTGTGCCCAAGAAGGGTCTGTGGGCGCCTGTGCTCACGTTAGGGGGGTGTTTCTCCAGCTGGTGTGTACCCGGCACCTCAGAGGTGCATCATCCGTCCTATCGGGTGCCCTGACTGCCTGGAAAACTTCTGTAAAGGTCCAGAGAGCAAATAGTTTCAGTTTTTCCAGGACTATAACTTCTGTCCCAACTGCTCAGCTCTGCTGAGGTAGCTCCAAAGCAGCCATACACAGTTCACACACAAACCGCATGGCTGTGTTCCAATCAAACTGCGTTCACAGGCACTAAAGTTTGAATTGTGTACAATTTTTACGTGTGATGAAATAGCTTCTTCTTCTTCTTTTTCCATCATTTTAAAATGTAACATCTATCCTTAGCTCGTGGTCCGGATCAGGCCTGCAGACTGTAGCTTGCCAGCACTGGCTGTGTGAGACTATCTTAGAATCTTCATTGGCAAATCTCCTCCTTGATCAGTTTCATGTATTTTAAACTCTAGAAATGGAACTTTCTGTGTTAGTTGAACAAAACCACAGCATTAATGAGAAGGCAAGAACCGAGAAGTCTTGGTGGGTCCCAGGTGATAATTTAAGTTGAATAATAATTCAAGTCTCTTGAATTCTGGCATTTAAAATTTTTTTTATTGAAATATAGTTGATTTACAATGTTGTGTTAGTCTCAGGTGTACAGCAAAGTGATTCAGTTACATCTATAGATATATATACAGATACATATATTCTTCTTTAGATTTTTTCCATTATAGATTGTTACAAGATATCGAGCATAGTTTCCTGTGCTATGCGGGGGTCCTTGCTGGCTGTCTAGTTTATATGTGGTCGTGAATTCTGGCATTCTGTCTGCTTGGTACGATGCACTGTTTAGACAAGAGCTTATGTGGATATTCATTCATTCAGTGATTTACGTACTCGTTCATTGACAAAAGAGTCGAATGTCTCCTTGTGTATCAGACACAATGTGAGGCCCTTGGAGATGCAGCTGTAAGAAGGTTAGGCGAAGCCCCTCTGTCCTGGAGTTTACAGCCTAGGGAGGCCGACTGACATTTAGCAATACCTGCACAGATACCCACGTCATGATGAGTGTGTCACTGTTACTGTAACAGTGCCTCACCTGTACCCCTTGCACCTTCCAGCTACCAGTGTCAGCCTGTCTGTCTGCTGGCTCTTCCCTGCATGCCTCCTCCCCCACCTGTGGGAAGCCCTGTGGGCTGCAGCAGGTGTGCACACCTGAAGTGCTGTGGAATCGATACCTCATTCGATCTCACCCAAGGACTTTAGGAGCAGGTGTATAGACACCCCAGCTCCCTTGCCCACTGAGTGGGGAAATGCTTCTGTTTTACGCCATTTCTTAGAGTTTCCTCCATGGGATTAATCTCTCATCCCCTACACTGGTCACTGGCTTGAAAACAGACAGACATGTGACAGCTCGTGATTAGCCTGTTGGATCGGGGAAGCAGCATTTAAACTGAGTGCTGGCAGAAGAAGTGGGATCTAGCCCAGGAGGGCGCCAGGGGTGTGCATGTGAGTGTGGGAGGACCCTGAGTAGGTGGAAAGAAGCCGGGGGGTCTGACCACCCACCTGGCTTGACACTGTGCCAGGTGAGGGGGTACTGAGACCCCTGCTCTCATGAAGCCAGAGGTCAACTGTGGTCAGATTCCTAGAGGAAGAATCTCTGGGATGTGTCTTGATCTTTTAATTTTCATATTATCTTCTGATTCTCTCATTTTGCCCAGTGACAAGCCCATGAGTGTTGAGAGGGAAAATATTCTATGTGTGTAGAGAATGAGCTGCAGAAAAGTTGAAGGAGCACAAAGCCAGTGGGGCTCTGGGCTCTTAGACCCCTGGCGTGTCTCCCTCTGTGATACTACCGATGGTGCCCAAGGAGGGAAAACCATCTTCTGCCAAACTGGGGATACCTGCGTACTGCGCAAAACCATTCAGAACACCCAGAAGTAGACCGCAGTCAAACCCACCGGGAATCCTACCACCCGTTGGTAATGCTCTGTGTGCAGTCTTCTGTACTTTTTCTACAGACACACATGGTAACACGCGTATGTGTTTTATAAAAATAGAATCCAAGGAGATGGCTATTCTTCTGAAACCTATCTTTTCATTAGTATATGTGAACAATGTCTATGTCAATAACTAGACATCTAATAATAAATCATAATAATTTCAGATGGCTGTACTGTATTCCAGGACATGGATATCCTGGGATGTATTTGTACATAATTTTTGCTATTATAAACAAGGTTGCGACGAATAGCCGTATATGTTAAGGTGGGCTGATGTGTCCAGCAATTCCCATAGGCTCAGTGCATGGACTCAGAGCCTGCTCAGAGCTGCGTCCACATTAATTGATCCTCTAGTTTATCCTCCTCCTCCAGTTGGGTGTAAGGGTGCTCTGTCCCCATCCTCATCAGTTCCAGATATCACACATTCTTTGATTATTAGTAACTTGTAATAGTACGGCGTTTGAATGCGCTCAGTGTTGCTTGCCAAGCCCTGAGTTTGATGCTTTTCATGCATTGACTGTTTGGTTCCCTGTGGGTGGCAGAATAATGCCCTCCCAGAATGCCCATATCCTAACCCTCGAAACCTGTGAATATGTTACCTTTCATCATAAAAGTCTGCAGGGGCTTCCCTGGCGGTCCGGTGGTTAAGCGTTCACCTACCAGTGCAGGGGCTGCGGGTTCGATCCCTGGTCGGGGAGCTAAGATCCCACGTACCTCGTAGCCAAAAACCCAAAAACCATGAATCACAAGCAATATTGTAACAAATTCAATAAAGACTTTAAAAATGTTTCCACATCAAAAAAAAAAATCTTAAAAAAAAAACAAATGGGACTTTGCAGATGTGCTTATTATGTCCATGATTCTGAGACAGAAAGATTATCCCGAGCCCAGTGTAACCACAAGGGCCCTTAAGAGGTGGAAGAGGGAAGCAGAAAGTCAGAACTGGAGAGAGATTGGAAGATGCTCCACTGCTGGCTTTGAAGATGGAGGGAGTGCCGAGGAATGCAGGACCCTCTGGAGGCTGGAAAAGACAAGGAAACAGATCCTCCCCTAGAGGCTCTGGAAGGAATGCAGCCCTGCTGACGCCTTGATTTGAACCCAGTGAGACTCTCTGAGACTTCGGACCTCCAGAACTGCAAGATAACAAGTCGGTGTTGCTGTAAGCCACTAAGTTTGTGGTAACTTGTTACAGCAGCAGTAGGAAACTAATACTGTCGCACGTGATGCCCTGGTGAAAATTCTGCTCTGATCCCCATTTTATAGAGAAAACTAAGGTTTGCTTACTGCAGTTAAGTAATGGGCCTAAATGAAAACAATAAGATTCTTTGTAATCTGCAGCACATCTAACAAGAGGCAAAGCTGCATCTGGGGCCCAGGTGTGTTTTTCTGAAAACGATTATCAGATAGACTTTAGGGTGTTTCCTGCTACCAGTCTGAGCGGCTAAAAATGTCATCTCATCATTCAAATTTGCATTTCTTCAGCGTTATCTTTTCATGTTTATTGGCCATTTGGTTAATTTTCTACTCATACCCATTCCTATTGATTTGTAGGAGCTTTTCATATTTTCAGCATAAAACCATTGTCAGGCAAATTATGAGTATATATTTTTATATACTCATAATATATTTATATATCATAATATATTTTTTATATTTTTGTTGTTTATCTTTGTTTAAAGTGTATTTTCTTATATCAAAGTTTTTTTTTAATTTCTTAATTTTTTATGGTAAAATCTGTCCATCTTTTTTTTTTTTTTTGCTGTACGCGGGCCTCTCACTGTTGTGGCCTCTCCTGTTGCGGAGCACAGGCTCCGGACGCGCAGGCTCAGCGGCCAGGGCTCACGGGCCCAGCCACTCCGCGGCATGCGGGATCTTCCTGGACCGGGGCACGAACCCGCGTCCCCTGCATTGGCAGGCGGACTCTCAACCACTGCGCCACCAGGGAAGCCCCTGTCCATCTTTTTTTAATGGTTTATATTTTGGCATTATAATTTAAAAAGACATTTTCCACTCCAAGATTGTATAAATATCCGTGTTTTCTTTTAATAACTGAAAGATTTATTTTTTATATTTAAATCTTTGACTCCTGTGGAATTTATTTTGGTGCTAAGGGTCTAAATTAATTATTCCTTTCCCTTTTCTGAATTTCCATAAGTTCCTGGATCTGTGTCTCTAGTGTCTGTACTGTGATCCATTGCTCTGTCTTTCCTGCACCAGGACACATAGCCTTAACCCGGTCACTTGATGAGATCCTCCAATATATGAAAGGCCAGGGTCAAGGTTGGGGGCATCAGATGTGCTGTTCCTATTGTCTTATTTTACATTTCCAATTTATGAATAGTTTACATCTATGTCTCTTTGTATTGTGCTTTGTTGTTTCATTTTAATATATATTTTGTCTTATTTTTTCTCTTCCTGTTTTTGTTTTTTGCCATAACAATCAAAGATTTTTTTTGTTAATTTAAAAAAAAGAATTCTGGTAATTTAGAAGCTGTACATATTCATTTTCTAGGCAGATAGCAGCTACGCTCACTCTATTTTTAAAAAATTTAAAATAGCATCACTGGTTTGATTATTTGGTGGTTATGAAAATGATACATGACTATTAAAATTATCAGAAACTGTCTGAAAATGTAAAGAAGTGAAAGTCACCCATCATCATATCACCTGGAGAGGACTACTATTAGCAGTTTGTGGTATAATTTATAGACCGGATGTCTAAGTAACTCTCCATTCACGTTCGGTGGTGTGTTTTGTTTCTGTAATAAATATCCAGGACGTCTTTCCATGCACATAAGTTAAACTACATCTCCATCCTTAAGAATAACATAATATTCTATTGTATTAATTTATCTATACTCCTATTGTTGAATATTGAGTTTGTTTCCACCTTTTACTATTATAAACAATACTGCAATGGACATCCTGGTTCCATTATTTCTTTACTGTGTGTTTTCAATTGTTTGGTCAAAGGTGTTGATATTGGAATGGCTTCTGTCCTATGTTGCCAAATTACCATCTCAAGAGACTGTGCTATTTTGTATTTCCACCAACAATATAAAAGCGTCTCATTTGCCCTACACCCTAATCAACATGAGCTTTATTGGTCTTTTTGATCTTTGTCAGGTTGGTGGTTAAAAATGGTATCTCATTATTTTATCTTTAGTTATTTATTAGGTTGAACATCTTTTTGTATTATCCATGAATATTTCTTTACATTTTGAATTTTTCTTTTTTTAAAAAAAAAAATTTTATTTATTTATTTATTTATTTATTTGGTTGTGCCAGCTCTTAGTCATGGCATGGGGGATCTTCATTGCCGCGTGCGGGATCTTCTTTGCGGCATGCGGGATCTTTAGTTGCAGCATGCGGGATCTAGTTCCCTGACCAGGGACCCCTGCATTTGGAGTGCTGAGCCTTAACCGCTGGACCACCAGGGAAGTCCCTGAATTTGTATTTTTTTAATTTTAATTTATCTATTTTTGTCTGCATTGGGTCTTCATAGCTGCGCGGGCTTTCTCTAGTTGTGACGAGCAGGGTCTACTCTTCGTTGCGGTGCACGGGCTTCTCATCACGGTGGCTTCTCTTGTTGCGGAGCATGGGCTCTAGGCACATGGGCTTCAGTAGTGTGGCACGCTGGCTCAGTAGTTGTGGCTCAAGGGCTCTAGAGCGCAGGCTCAGTAGTTGCAGCGCATGGGCTTAGTTGCTCCGTGACATGTGGGATCTTCCCGGACCAGGGCTCAAACCCGTGTCCCCTGCACTGGCAGGCGGGCTCCCAACCACCGCACCACCAGGCAAGCCCCCTGAATTTGTATTTTTCAACCAGGTGAAGAATGAAATGGTGTCAGTGGATGTCCCTCCTGAATGACACTTTTACATCCAAGATCCCACTACTGTGGGCGGGGGTGCTGAAGACAAGATGAGGAACCCACTCTGGAGCTTGTCGGGAGCTTAGCTGAGCTCTGCATCTGATAAGCCAAGCCTTCTTCCAAACGATGATTTGACCCTGGATTGTCTTCTTGGCTCTGATTTGGTACTTTCTGGAGATGCCATTTTTAGTACCATTTGCTTAGCTCCATCTGGCCATCTGAGAGTAGATTCATGGGACTGCTTGGCCAAAATCTAGGATGCCAGGTTCCAGCTAAGATTGCCCAAAGCACAGCTCCAATTACTGCAAGAAAAGAGAACTGGGCAACAGTGACTTGTCTAAGATCATGTGTCTGGTGTGACAAAACCCATGCCTAGAACCCAGGTTTTCATTCTCTTTCTCTTAGGTTATGGTGTCACACCTTGGGACTGCCAATTTTCACTGCCTAATCGTTATCTCAAAGTCTGTGTTCTCAACCTCAGCCTTTCCCATGTTGCACTCATTCACTCACTCACTCAACAAATACTTACTGCACCTGTGCCAGGCCACGTTCTAGCACTGAGTTTGAATCCAAGCTTCTTACTTCCTGATCCTGTTCAAGATACTTACCCTTAGACCTCAGTCTCTTCATCTCTAGAGTGGGAGTGACTTTAAGAGCACTGTGTGCACCTCATAGAGTTTTGTGAGAATCAAATGCCATGATGAGGGGAGGCACATGGCACATGCAGGATGAAAGCCAGCTTTTGTTTTTGAGAAGAATGACCTTGGCTACCTCATGGGGGAATACAGTGATATCTCTGCAAGTCTCCTTGAGGGCAGGCTGCCTCTGTCTGCCTTCTCCTGCAGGAATGAACCCCTTCCCGTGGGGTTCTGATGAAGGGGCCACACACAGTGGTCTCCAAGACCCTCCAGCTATAGCATTCTTCAGTCCTATGAAATCTGGTCTCTGCTCTAAGTTGGGGTGATAGGGGCTTCCAAGTTCAAGTTCTGGCTCGAGAGACTCAGCAAGTGTCTTCTGGAGAAATCGGGACTATGGCTTGCTGTTTTCTTCCGGGCTGCACACTAAAATTTGAGAGTAGCTGAGCAGTTGAGTTTGACTTTTAAATAAGTTATGCTGCTTCTCTTTCTCCCTCTGCCGTCCCCAGGCTCAGTTCTCCCTCTTGTCCCAGGAGCCCACCCACCTGAAAACCAAAAGATGAGCTCCCTGCAATTCTGGGAGACCTGCTCTGATTGAAGACTTGCAGAAGAGCCGGGGTATCTGGGGTTTTGGAATAAAATTTCTTCTTCTGCCGACAACAGATTCGCGTCTAATCAACACCCTTAATTTAAAAAAAAATCTCAGGTACTTAATTTGATTTGCTTATTTGCATAATATTGGAGGACAAAAGAAATCTGCTCCACAGCCTGCATTTCTGCTGCAGGCCAAGGGCTGCCCCCTCATGATCTGCCCCATAATCGGGGCTGGGCTTGGGGGAGACAGAGGGCTCCCTCCTGTCAGTGCAGTTCAGCTTCTGGGGGTAGGGTCGGGGGGAGGGCTGCTCCATAAGTGAGAAGTTTCCGGAAATGTCTTTGTAGGAAAAAAGCTTTTGTCCCACATTTCAATTGCTGGTTTAAAATGCCAGACTCTCTGAAAGTGGACCCCTTTCACCTATGTTGTGCCTGCAGTATAAATGGAATGCAGTGTCAGGGGCTTTAGGGAAGGAGCTTGATGGGGAGAGGCAGTGGGGATGCAGAGGGGGCACTGGAGGCAAGTTGCCTCCTTTCACATCCTCACAAGCCATGGGTGACATTTGCTGCTTCTGTTGGTCTATCTAGCTGTCCTCATTGGAGTGCCGTATAAGCTTCTAAGGGTAAATGTTCACAGCAGATTAACCTTAAGGACCAAATTTCAAAACCAAAAGGAATGGAAAGTTCCACTTGAACAGTATTGACTTCAAGCATCTGAGTTAAGTCCCACAGGGTCCTACCTGCCCAGGACTCACCACCGGGTCTCAGGTCAGATGGCCAGGCAATGTACTCGCAGGCCAGCAGGGGGAGCCCCAGAGTCAGGAGGAGAGCCAGACAGGCAGGCAGCTTTCGGCACAGAACAGAGACTGTGAACTCAGGAAAAATTTATCTGCTGAAAAAAGGGCAGCTTTAGGAATCTGCACAGCTATTTACATTATATATTCAACGCTGTTCAGAAATGAGGTAAAATAAGGCTATCAGAACTTTGAGCAAATGTTTGTGTCCATTTTATTATTAAAAATTGTGTTTGATAAGACTATTTTTTCCTTCAAATGGTCTAAGTGATTGCTTAGAAGAGCTCCATTTCACATCTTTTAATTTTGAATTATTCTCTTATCTGTAATAAAGCACCAGTCCAGCCCAAAATTAGTATTCTGGAAGAAAGGGCTTAGTGAGCTAAAACATTTCTATCTGGGATAGGGAGAGCATCTTATCTTGCTTAAGTGTTTTAGAAGGAATTTGCAAGGCAAGAGGCAGAATATTTGGTACGACTAAGTGGAAAAAAAAAACAACGTTGGCCTCTTCTCTTTTCCCATGTGCAAAATAAGCAAGTTCACATGGCAATGCCTTTCTGTACAGTAAAGTTCAACATGAAACCCTTGATACAGAACTTGGGCTTTTCATTTCAGGTGCGCTGGGATCTTTTATTAACAAGAGTTAAGGAAGAATATAGCTTTCTTTTTCCAGTTACATTTCTGGCATCGGATGCTCTATAATAGATCAGCGTCTGCAGCAGGCGACTTTGGAAATAGCTGACTATTAGCAACTTAATTGCCCTTGAATATACAATGCACACTCGTGCGGAGTGTTCATGGAGAAGGCTGCCAACAGACAGTGAAATTAGAAAAAATGGCCTCTTGGGTTACATCTGTACTGAAGTTTTAAAGAAGGAATAAAAGAAGATGTGGCTGTTAATGGAAGTTTTAGCAGGAGTTTCACAACTGTCTCTCCATTTCAGGCACCTACTAGGGTTCTCGCTCTTTGTTAAAGCCTAAGGCTAGTTAGTATCTAGTGTGTGGATGAACAGGTACTCTGAGTATCATTATCCGAGTATCTGTTAGTCCACTGACTTTTTGAATTATGGATGTAAGAAAGGTCTTTAAAATATACTATTTGAGGGCTTCCCTGGTGGCGCAGTGGTTGGGAGTCCGCCTGCCAATGCAGGGGACACGGGTTCGTGCCCCGGTCTGGGAAGATCCCACATGCTGCAGAGCGGCTGGGCCCGTGAGCCATGGCCGCTGACCCTGCGCGTCCGGAGCCTGTGCTCCACAACGGGAGAGGCCACAACAGTGAGAGGCCCGCATACTGCAAAAAATAAAAAAATAAAATATACTATTTGATAGTAATGGTTTCATAAGAAAGGATATTTATTACACGTGTTTTATAAAGTTCTGAGAATTATGTCTGGGCTTAAAAGTCACTACATGCAGCAAGGCCTCGATTATATAACACGTTAGATTTTGAAACCGAGTATCCAGAACAATGCAAGTTGGGAATTTGAACAGCCAGATATGTGAGGTCCATTTATACCCTCAGCAGCCCCAGGTAGATATCCTGTCTGTAGTGGGATAAGTAAATGCAAATATGTTCATTTGGGTAAACTATAAAAAAAAGTTAATTTAGAAGGCTGGTCAGTGTGCAGATTTTGACAGAAGATATTAAGTGAGATTACTGTTCTACCTAGGCTATTAAATGGTAATGGTGTTGGCCATGGATAGTTATGGGGACTAATATAAAGTAATATTATAATTCTAATAAATATCCAAGGACGTGGAAAATGAGAGTGAAAAGGAAGAATGGCTTGAGCCAGGAGGCAGTTGAACTAGAGACAGTTTCAACAGCTGAGTCGATCATTCATTTTGTAGAAAGAAATCCTTGTTATGCTTCAATTAAAAAAACTTTTTTTTCAAATTAGCATACAATAAAATCGATTTTTTGAGTGCGTACGTCTATGAATTTTAACACATTGCATAGATTCCTGTAACCACCACCACAATCAGGATTCAGAACAGTTCCATTACCCCCCAAAGCTGCCTCCTGCCCTTCCGGAAAAGTCTCACCCTCTTCCTCTCTTAACCCTGGAAAGCCACGGATCTGCTCTCCATCCCTACAGTTTTGTCTTTCTCTAAAAGGCAAATGAATGGAGTCAAGCAATATGTAACTTTACGAGATCGACTTCTTTCACTGAGCAAAGTGCCTTTAACAGTCATCCAGGATGTTGTGTACACTAGTAATTTTTTCTTTTTTTTTTTTTTTTTG
>NW_020173770.1:2547100-2589252 GCF_003031525.2 Neophocaena asiaeorientalis asiaeorientalis | reverse complement strand
ATCCTCCCGGACCCGGGCACGAACCCGTGTCCCCTGCATCGGCAGGCGGACTCTCAACCACTGCGCCACCAGGGAAGCCCAATGTTTTCTTTTTTATGTTTGGTTAGTAATTGATTATGAATATTGCATGGTTTGTTATTCATTCATTAGTTGAAGAACTTTGGTGGTGTTTCTCGTTTTTGGTGGTTATGAATAGAACTGCTATAGACATTCACATACAGATTTTTTAAATTAATTATTTTTGGCTGCGTTGGGTCTTTGTTGCTGCACGTGGGCTTCTGTAGTTGTGGAGAGCGGGGGCTACTCTTCATTGCAGTGCACGGGCTTCTCGTTGCAGTGGTTTCTCTTGTTGTGGAACACAGGACTCTAGGCATGGGCTCAGTAGTTGTGGCACGTGGGCTCAGTAGTTGTGGCTCATGTTCTCTAGAGCGCTTTCTCAGTAGTTGTGGCACACAGGCTTAGTTGTTCCGCGGCATGTGGGATCTTCCCAGACCAGGGCTCGAACCCGTGTCCCCTGCATTGGCAGGTGGATTCTTAACCACTGCACCACCAGGGAAGTCCCCACATACAGATTTTTGTGTGAATATAAATTTTCATTTCTCAGGAGAAAATATTTAGGAGTGGATATTAAGTGTATGTGTGAGTTTATAAGAAATTTTCAAACTTTCCAGCATGGTTGTACCATTTCGCATTCCCAACAGCAACGTAGGAGATGTCCAGCTGCTCAGTAGTGTTAGGAATTTTTACTTTATTTACATTTTATACCCCATTCTAATAGGGGTATAGTGTTTATTGTTATTTACATATGGTCTTTAGTAAAGTATCTGTTCAAGCCTTTGCCCATTTTCTAACTGGATTGTATTGTTTTACTCTCAAGTCTTGGGAGTTTGTATGTATCCCGGATCCAAGTCACTGTTGGATATGTGATTTATAAATATTTTCTCCCAGTCAGTATTTTTTTTTCATTCCCTTAAAAGTGTCATGCACAGAGCAAACATTTTAAATTTTGATGAAGTCCAATTTGTCAGGTTTTTTTCATTTATGGATTGAGCTATTGGTGTCATGTCTTAAGAAGTCTTTGCCTAACCCCCAAATTTTCTCTTATGTTTTTTTCAACAAGTTTCAATTTTATGTTTTACTTTTAGATCTGTGTTCCAGTTTGAATGATTGATGGTATAAGTTGGGAGATTTAGGTCAATGTTCTTTTTTGTTTTGTTTTGTTTTGCCTATGAATGTGTCCAATATAATTTGTCTTTCTACCTTTGTCAAAAATAATTTGGCCATATTTGTGTGGGTCTATTTTGGGTTTAATATTGTTCCATTGAGCTATTTTTCTTATCTCTTATTAATATCACACTGTCTTGATTACTATTGTTTTATAGTAAATCTTAAAATTGGGTTGTGTGTTTCCTCTGATTTTTTTTCTTTTTCAAAATTATTTTTTCTATTGCAGTTTCTTTGCCTTTCCACAGACATTTTAGAATTAGCTTGTTTATGTCTTAAAAAAAGATTCAGTCAAGATTTTGTTTGGAATTATATTAAATTTAGAGATCATTTTGGAGAGGATTGACATCTCCTCTATGATGACTCTTCCAATCCATTACATGTTATGTCTCTCTGTTTATTTAGGTATTCTTTGCGTTATTCCATCAGCATTTTGTAATTTTTAGATTCTGTACAGATTCATGTGTAGATTCAGTATATGTTTTGTTAGATTTATACGTATTTTATTTTGAAAGGAGGTATACGTATTTTATTTTGAAAGGAGCTATTGTAAGTGTTTTTCACATTTAATTTTGATCTCCTATTTTTCAGGATTTGATTTCCAATTGTATTTCATGTAGAAATACAATTGATGTTTTGTGTGTGTATGTGCATTGACCTTGTAGTTTGAGAATTTTCTAACTTCACTTACTTGTTTTAGGAGTTTTGGGGTGTGTGAGTGTGTGTGTGTGTGTGTGTGTGTGTGTGTGTGTGTGTGTAATCCTTTGGGTAGTCTATGTAGAAAATCATATTGCCTGTGAGTAGGTACAGTTTTATTTCTTCCTTTCCAATCTGTGTATCTTCTGTGTTAGTCTACTCAGGCTGCTATAACAAAACACCACAGACTGGGTGACTTAACAAAAAGTTATTTCTCACAGTTCTGGGGGCTGGAAGTCTAAGAGCAAGGGGTCAGCAGGGTGGGTGTCTAGTGAGAGCTTTTCCCTTGGGTTGTAGAGGGCCTCCTTATGTGTGCTCACATGGCGCGTCTTCAATGTCCAAAAGAGAGAGAGAGAGAGAGAGGTCTTTGGTGTCTCTTATCATAAGGATATTAATCTTATCGGGTTGGGGCCTCACCCTTACGGCCACATTTAACTTATTTACTTCATTAGAGGCCCTGTCTCCAAATACAGCTACACTGGGAGTTAAGGCTTCAACATACGAATTTTAGGGGAGCACAAGGATTCAGTCCACAACATCTGTTTCTTCCTTTCTTTCCCTCCCTTCCTTCCTTCCTTCCTTCCTCCCAATTTTATTGATCTTTTTTAAAAAAAAATCTTTTTGCTTCATTGATTTTTTTTCCTATTATTTTCTTCTTTACAATTTCACTTATTTCTATCCTTATTTTTTTTTTATTTCCTTCCTCTGCTTGCTTTGGATTTATTTTACTCTTCTTTTTTCTAGTTTTTTAAAGTCAAAGCATAAGTGATTGATCTGAGGCCTTTTACGTTTTCTAATATAAGCATTTAATGCTATAAATTTCCCTCTGATCCACTCCTTTAGTGCTATAAAAAGAGGGTAAGTAAATGCTAGGATGTCAAGTCATTTCCAAGAAATCAAATTTCAGGCTGTTTTTTTTCCTGCCAATACAATTAAAAAAAGAAACCCTCACATTGTGTACCTACAGGATTAGGCTGGAGAAGGGTCCAGCGTCTGTCAGATGTCCTGTACCACATATCTGTGTTTCTATGGCACAGTGGTAACCTTGAGTTTTGAAGAAAAGGTTAAATAATAACCTATAGTCTCTGTTTGCTATGTCATGGAATAAATGCTTAACACATTTTAGAGTGAGCTCCGTCCGGTCCATAGCGCGTCATCATTTGACTGACTGAGTTCATAATTCAACACCCCTCATGGCTAGGTGACTGGTGTGTCACCGTGCTTCAGTCAGAAGACATTTCAGACCCATTAGAGCTCCCAAGAGGACTCCTGTTTGTGAGAATTGTTCTGAAAGAAATCCAAACTATAATGCATATAAGAAGAAATGGTGCAGGAATTAGTCACTGGGGCTCTTACCTTACACTCTCCCTGAAGATTTTCTTTTTGGGTCCTCCTTGGATGAGCCCAGGCTTCTCCTGAGCTCCACATCGATTCTTATGAGCTCTGTCCAACCTTGGTGCTTCAAACACTAGCTTCTTTGTTCCCCAGAGATTTGGCAGTAGCCAATAATTTTTTTGGGTGGGTGAATTTTTTCATTATGGTAAAACAGACATAACATAAATGTTACCATTTTAACCATTTTAAAGTGGCATCAGTGGCATCAAGCACATTCACACGGTTGTGCAACCATCACCACCCCTTCACCTCCAGAGCTTTTTCATCTTCCCAACTGAGACTGTCCACCCATTACACACTAACTCCCCATTCCCCTCCCCCAGCGCATGGCACCCATCCTTCTGCTTTCTGTCTGTATGAACCTGTCTCCTCTAAGTACTTCATATGAGTGGAATCAGACAGTATTTGTTCTTTTGTGTTAGCTTATTTCACTTAGCGTAACGTTTTCAAGGTTCATCCATGCTGTAGCCTGTGTCAGAATTTCTTTCCTTTTTCACGACCTACTAGTATTCCATTGTTTGCATAGGCTGCATTGTGTTTGTTCTTTCATCTGCTAATGGACATTTGGGCTGTTTCCCTTCTAGCTCATTAGGTAGCAAAACATTCTGAGCTTCCTTTTGGCTGATGGGTACGTAGCAGGAAAGTGCCTCTGTAGCCCTTAAGCTAGTAGATCTTGGCTCTGACTTACTGGATTACTAATCTTGCTTTGACACCTTGTTATACCCACGATACAGAGCTGTAGTTCTCTATATGGGATGGCAGGGGCCATACTGGAAAATCCTGGGAAGTTTTTCAAGTGTTACTTCTTCTTTCTTCCAAGCTGCTTTCCTGTGGGAAAATAAGGAGAATAAATGGGTCCTAAGTCTTAGTTATGTTGGGTGAAAGTTTTTTTTGAGAACCAACATTGTAGACTCAGAAGCGTTTCTGCAAGTGGTTCCTCGCATTAACCCTTGGAGTTACGATAAAAGAGTTTTTATCTTGGCTGGAAGTATTCAAGCTTGTTATTCTTTAACTTTCTATATTCACTCTCTGGGGCTTCACTGGTTTTCTTAATATGTTATTTTTAGTGCACTCTACAAACTTTCCCTCGTGTGGTTCTGTTTGGACTGGCCTGTTTCTTCAGAGTGGAAATTATGTGAGTTATTTTGAATTGTGATTGGGTGCTACAGGAAAAAGGTCAGAGATATCTCATCTTGTTGCAGGGGTGGGAGAAGCAGGATTTTGACAACTATAGATAGGGGTGGTGGGCATCTCAATTTGGGGGGACAGAATTTGCAAAGGCTCGGAAGTATGGAGGTATGGGACTGTTTAGGGTTGCCAGAAAGAGGGAGAAGTAACAGAGGAGAGAAAAAATACTCTATCCTCTAGAATTTCTTATTTTTTTTCTGGCTTGAGTGTCTACCTCCACCTACCTACACTCAGCTGAAGGTCAGAAAGTCCTCCCCAAAAGCCCCAAGCAAGGTTTTTCTCCAATACTTTGTCATACCTCTGGGATATCACACACAACTTTGCACAGGAATGGACCTTTTCCTCTCTTTCTCGTCATCTGGGATGGGTAATTCCTGTCCTTCCTGAAAAGTTTTTGAGGTCCTCGGGCTTTTTTCTCCTGGATTCTCCAGATCCTATCAAAACATCCGACACCATTATAGTTTGAAAAGAAACAATTCTTCACTGACTGATGGACAAAAGCACTGGAGAACTATTTCAGACGTACAGCCATTGAAAAGGCTCTTGCAGATGAATGTTTGATGAAACGAAACAAACAGTATCCATGGAAAAACAGACTCTAGCATATGATGCAGAATATTTAATTTTGTAACCATCCACTTACCTTCTGTATTCAGGTACAGAAAATGTTGGAAGGCATCTTTACCAAATTGTTAATAGTTGCTACCTCTGATGGAAGTTCTGGATAATTTCACTGTGTATTTTGGGGTTTTGCTAAATGATTTGGGCCCTCCTCCCTGCCCCACAATAGACTGTGTTTCATGACTATGTTTTTCTCTGTCTGTTGTGGAACAGAGGTCTGGCTCTGAGTTGGTGTTTGTGGAATGCATAGTCCGTGAATGGTGAAAATAGACTAGTCAAGGTTTAAAAATCTCTAAGGGGCTTTACAATTATTAAGACAATGTGAAAGACCTTTATAGCCTGTAAAATTGTATACAAAAACAAACGTGTTACAATTATTGTAATTGTGAAAAGATCTCCAGGCGCATTCTGGTCCTTAGGGTACCCCTCTGGCAGGCTAGAGGAGCCCCTTTCAGACTTTCCCTTGGAAACGCCCCTTCCTGGAAGTCTGGGGCAGGTAACCCGAGCTCGTGTCTAACTCAGATTTATTTTACTTCAAGTTGTCCACTTTTAGAGCTAATTTAGCAACACGCATGCCCTTTCTCAAGATTTTTATCAGGTGGTAGTGAACTTTTAATGAATATAATAGAAAACATTTTCCCATCCTTGGAAAACGGAGGGAGTTTGAAATGCATTTTGACCTCATCAGCTTCTTTCATCTGGTCTCTGTAATCAGTTTTATAAAAAGCACATGGCTGCCCGGATATATCTTGATAAAGAACAGTTTTTGTGTTCCATTAAAAAAAAATCAGAGAACTGTTTTCAATCTTGAGAGATGATGGGGGTGCAGTGGAGGGCGATGGATGATCTGTCTACACCGCGCCCCGGTGTCAGGGCTGGTGAGCCGAGCTGAGTCCAGTTCTCAGCCCCGCTCCCTCCTTACAGAGGCGGCATGGCGGTGCTGTTGGGGGGAGCCTCCACCTCGTCCCCACGAGGGCTTCACAGGCTTCACACCTCAAAGCCAAGTGTCTTTGGTGACAAATGTGAGGCAGGAGAAGCACGATGGAAAGGAAGACAGACATTTGTTCTCATCAGTATCTGCTAAGGGGGATATAGAAGCTGTTCTTCTGGCTGTTTCAAAGAGTTTTTCTAAATGGGAAGTTTAGAGGTAATGAGCCCTCTTGCCAACCAGCTTAGAGTCCTGAGTCTGTGTCCTTTAGTCGTAACGTAATTATTTTTGCAACAGATATTTATTGTATAACCACTAGGTACCAGCCTTGTGCTAAGTGCTTAGGATATGGCCGTGAACAAAATGGTCAGAGGACCCTCTCCTCCCGTAGCCAGCACGGTGCTCCAAAGATAAACTAGGACCATCGTAACTAAACTGGAGGGCGCATGAGAAGATGATGGTGTTAAAGAAAGAAGGAAAAGGTTGCATCCAGCAAGGTCCAGTGTGCCAGGATGGAGGGAGCAGGGCTTGTGTATTTAGAAGGACAGTTGGGATACGCCTTATTGGACGGGAAGATTAAGCAAGAAACTCGAATAGAACAATGAAAAATCCCTGCTATGTGACAGGCCAAACGCTGAGATTGGTGTACGTATCCCTAGTCAGTGAGGATTATCAAGCTGAGAAGCGTGAGGTCTGATGGCTGCTTCCCAACTATAGCTTGTGCATCCCTGCGTGGTGCCCTGTTGGCTCCCAAGCCCTGGCTCTTCATCCAGCACTCTTTTTTTTTTTTTTTTTGCGGTACACGGGCCTCTCACTGTTGCGGCCTCTCGCATTGCAGAGCACAGGCTCCGGACGCGCAGGCTCAGTGGCCATGGCTCACGGGCCCAGCCGCTCCACGGCATGTGGGATCTTCCCGGACCGGGGCACGAACCCGTGTCCCCTGCATCGGCAGGCGGACTCCCAACCACTGCGCCACCAGGGAAGCCCCACCCAGCACTCTTTGCTCCTGGAATCTCCCCTTGGTCTTGCCTTCCAAAACACTACCCTTTTGCCTTTTCCCCTCTCTGTCCATTTCCTCTTAACTCTTTCTGGAGTTCCTCTCTGTCACCTGAGTCTTTGAATGTTGCAGTTCTCTCTGCTCTCTGATTCCCCTGGATAATCTCACCTGCCCCATGGCTTCTACAAGCACTGAGAATTGGTGACGCTCGATGGTCTCTGAGCTGTATGTCCTCAGCTCCAGTGCCGTCCACCCAGCTGCCTTGGCAAGTCCAAAACTGAACGCCTCAAGCCTGTTTTCCCTTGGGAATTTTGTATGTTGGTAAATGATATATATATATATATATATATATCTTTAGCCTAAAAAATAACATCGATGTCTAGTTCATTTTATGTTTTTGTTGAGTGCTATTTTAAAGGCTGCATAAAAGGCCCCTCCCACCCCATCTGTCTATATAACGGTCCTGTAATTAATTTTACTAATTCCCTGTTGCTGAACATTTACATTGTTTCTGAGTCTTTGCTCCCATAAACAATCGTGCAATAACCAACCTCATTCAGTATTTAAATCTTTCTGTTTTCTTGACTCAGGATCGGCTTATAAATAGAATCAATTTTTAGCTGATTTATTGTTTCCTTAGGATAAATTCCCAGAAGGCGATTTGGTGAGTCAAAGGGTATGAAGAATTTGAAGATGTTGGTGGTTGTTCGTTGCCCTTTTTGTTTAGTTTCACGCGCGCACACGCGTCTTCGGCATTTGGTGGTCTTCTTGGTTGATTTCATCTGGGAGCGTGTTCTCTGCCTTCCCACCTTGGGCTTCACAACCTCGGGCCTCTCAGGGCTGGTCATGCTTCTGGGACCGTTGCAAGGGCTGCTCCTTCGTAGGTCGTGCAGGTAGAATTACTAGTTGTGTACATTACTGGTAACCTTAAGTTTGATTGTTCTCTTGCAAAGGCTGAGAACACATGTTGATCATCCCAGTGAAGACCAGGCCCATACGCGATGGAATATCACTCAGCCATAAAAAAGAATGAAATAATGCCATTTGCAGCAACATGGACGGACCTGGAGGTTATTATACTACGTGAAGTAAGGCAGAAAGAGAAAGACAAATATCATATGATATCACTTATGTGTGGAATCTAAAAAATGATACAGATGAACTTATTTACAAAACAGAAATAGACTCACAGACTTAGAGAACAAACTTATGGTTACCAAAGGGGGAAAGGGGGGGAATAAATTAGGAGTTTGGGATTAGCGGGTACACACTACTATATGTAAAATAGCTGATCAACAAGGACCTACTGTATAGCACAAAGAACTATACTCAATACTCCATAATAACCGATATGGGAAAAGAATATATATGTATGTATATATATTTATATGTTCGTATGTATAACTGAATCACTTTGCTGGGCACCTGAAACTAACACAACATTGAAATTAACTATACTTCAGTTAAAGAAAAAAAAAGAACAGGCTGAGGGAACAGCAGTGGGAGGGGTGCCGAGAGCAGGCCACCCTCCTCTAAAGCCAGCCTGAGGCAACAGATTGCCTCACGGAAGCAAGGGTGGTGCCCGGGGGGTTTGGGAACTCCAAAGCCCGGCCCACCAAGCTGTCTCACCTCCAGGGTCACAATTCAGGCCCGTGGCGTGGCAGGGATTAGAGCTGTAGGAACTCACAGCCTGACTCATCTCCAGGGAAGGGGATCTCTGGGCTGGGAAGCCAGCCCCGGGAGCTGGCAAGAGTTAAACTTGAGATGGGAGGGAGAAACGAAGCTGGCCCGTGTCCCACTGCACGAACCCCTGGCAGCGAGCACACTGCTCCCCCCGAGCCCAGGCCTCAAACGCTGCCTCGAGGCCCTGCCGTCGGGACAGGGCTGTGGATCCCCTCCCTAGACGACCACCGGGCCCTCCTCGCCCACCTGCAAGGCCAGTGGTTGCAGGACTGGGCTTATCTCTGTGAGATTACCTCTCTGTCCTAAATGACCCCACCCTTTAAAAATGTGGTATAGATAATGTACCACAGAATACTACTCAGCCATAAAAAAGAATGAAGTTTTGCCATTTGCAGCAACATAGATGGACTTGGAGGGCATTATGCTAAGGGAAATAAGACAGAGAAAGACAAACACTGTATGATATTACTTACATGTGGAATCTAAAAAATACAACAAACTAGTGAATATAGCAAAAAAGAAGCAGACTCACAGATGTAGAGAACAAACTAGTGGTTACCGGTGGGGAGAGGGAAAGGGGGAAGCAAGATAGGGGTAGGAGAGTAAGAGGTACAAACTATTAGGTATCAAATAAGCTACAAGGATATATTGTACAACAGGGAAAATACAAGCCAATATTTTATAATAACTGTAAATGGAGGATAACCTTTAAAAATCGTGAACCACTACATTGTACACCTGTAACTCATATAATATTGTACATCAACTGTACTTCAATTAAACAAAAACAGTGACAAAGACGGCGATGTTTGCTTGTCACCTCCCCCATACCACCCGTCTCAGCTCCCATCCCTGGCTGTGTTGATGCGGTGGGTTTGTCTGTCACTGGGTCACGGGAAAGTGCAGTGACCAGCCCTCCTGGTTTGCCTGGAACCGAGGACGTTCAGGGCTCAAATCGGAACAAGTAGGTCATCTTATGGGGACGTAACCAAGCGAGAACGTGAACTGGTATTCTGAGTCATTCAAGGATGACTGTACCCTGTGACAGTTGGCTAAAAATAACTTCATTCCATTATTTATTGAACAAATGCGAGGCCACATACTCAGGAGTCGGAAGCACAGCAGATCGCTGACACTCAGCGTGGCCTTGAAGCTTCCCTGAGCTGCTGTGTGGACCGGGCTGCTATACAGTTTACCTCCTAGACTTGGGTGGAGGGTTCATTTACACTGGCATACGTGACCTGGATTGTTACTTAGAGCATCAGATGAAATTTGTGTACTTAGGACACATTTTCAAAGGGAAAATGCACTTGGATTTTACTATAAAATTGCTGAATTGATGGCTGTAGGGCAGCCATTCTCATCCAGGGCAGATTTTGCCCCTCAGGGGTCACTCGGCAACATCTAGACGCATTTTGGGTGGTCATGATGGGGGCGGGGGCTGGTCATGAGTTACCGGCATCTAGTGGGTAGAGGCAGGGATGCTGCCCAACATCCTATAGTGCACAGGACGGCCCCACTGCAAAGAATCATCCCACCCAAATGTCGACAGTGCTGCGGGTGAGAAACTGATGCGGGGGGAGGGGAGGGAAGGAAAGGTTCCGCACTAGAAATGCTAGGATGCCATCATCCCTCTTCAGTATGTAGACAGCTTGACTGGTACAGGACCTTCTTTCTCTTTCAACACTGATGCAGGAAGCTCGCGGGGTGACTAAGGTCCAATTAGCTTCACCATGAGCAGGGTCTGGGGAGGTTACGGAATAGGAAAGCTGGGCCTTCTTTGCATGTCCTAGAAGATTCTACCGAGGAACTGCGGCAAAAAGCCTTTCCAGTGAGCTGAGGCTCTTACAACTTCTGTACCGGAGACATCGCCACTCAGAAGGACCAGCTTATTTTCAGGGGGTTCGCCTGGCACCCTACATGGTGTGAGTTCCAAGGGAGCTGTTATTGCCATTTTCAGAGATACTTGCATTTTAAAAAGCTTTCTTTTTGGAATAAAAAAAGAAATATTTTACACTCATAGAAAAGTTGCAAAAATAATACAAAGACTCCCTGTACCCAGAATCCCCAAATGTTAACATTTTACCACATTTCCTTATTGTTCTCTCCACTTTACAGACATGTTATGATTTTTACCACCTAAGAGGACATGGCAGACCTGACGCCCCTTTATCTCTAAATCTGTCAGTGTGTACTTTATAAAAACAAAAACATTCTTTATGAAACTACAGCACAATGATCAACATAAGGAAATCAGCACCCATGCAGTATTAGCTAGCCCACAGGTCTCCAAGGTTGTCCTGCTAACGTCCTTTCTAGCAAATTCTCCCTCCAGTTTCCCCTGCAGTTCAGTCGAGGGTCACACATCTCTGAGTTGTCCTGCAGCAGCATCTTGGTTGTCTCTGTCCTTTATGACCTTGACAGTGTTGAACAACACAGGACAGTTGTTTTATTGAATGTCCCTCTTTCTGGGTTGGCTGATGTTTCCTTGCGACTAAATCCAGGTTGTGCATTTTTAACGAGGGTACTAGAGATGTGAAGTGATGCAGCCCCTCAGGGCATCAGTCAGACCATGAGGAAATTGATGTCTCTGTGCCTGTTTCTGGCCACATGAACTCTCCCCTGGTTGGGTTTCTCTCCTGTGAGGTTACTACTTCCCCTCTGTAATTATTAGGTATCTTGGGGGTGGTTCTTTGAAGCTCCATAATTATCTTGTTGTCATGGTACTTTCACTAGGTTTAGAAGCCACTGATGCTTCTTGCTTGAAACAACTCTTATGATGATGGTTGCCCAGTGGTGATTGTTTAGAAACTCCATCCTTCCTCTGCATTTAGTTAGAATCCTACTGTTAGGAAGACCTTTTCCTTCTCCCTCTTGACTGTTTTTAAATTTATCTGTATCCATGGACTCATGGATTCTTCTTTGTTCCACGGCCTATAGCCCATCACGATCATTATTTATCCTGGTGCTCAGATTGTCATGGATGGCCATTGGGAGGTGGCTCCTAAGTCCTCTGGACATGCCCCCATTTGTCCTCAATATGGTAGCCCAGGCTCATCTTGTCTTTTTCCTGCACCAGCCTGGAAACCAGTCATTTCTCCAAGTGGCCCTGCTTCCTTTTATTGGAGAATGGTATTTAGAAGCCAAGATCTGGGCTCTGGGTGTGCCCATGGCAACTATTTTCTTTGAGACCCTCTCATGAGCAGACAGAGGTAGAAAATGTGTATGTGTGTGCATATCTATCAATCATCTATCTAACATCTATCTATCTATCATCTACCCATCCATCTATCCTGACACCTCCAATTCCAATCCAGCACCATGGGGTTCATTCTAACCTCCCTCCCTTGTACTTTTATAAATCTCTTTTCCAACAGTGAAAAACCTGGCTTTCATTATTCACAATATGTTTACTTTTTACTCAGTCCTGCAATATCCATAAAATAGTTTTAGAATTGCTAACCCAGGCCACTGTGAAAAACAAATCATATAATTGGCATTTAATCCTTGTTTTTTATTTTTTAACAGCTTTCTGTTTTGTTTGTAGCCTGAAGCGCTAGGTGTGGACGCAGTGCCGTGTTCAAAAGTTCCTCAAGTTGGTTCTTCTCTCTTCAGTGTGCTTGTGTCCAAAATACATTTAGGTTCATCTGTTTCTGTTTGCATTCCATTTGGGGTTTTTTCTTCTTTCTTAATTAAAATTTTTGAGTATCTGAACTAGCATGGCTCTAAAAGCCAGAACCATACAAGTGTCATCCTCAGCGGAGAGTCCTTTGTCCCTTCCCTCCTCCCTGTTCCACCCCCTGACTTTTTCTACCTTTTCCCTTTGGGTACCAGTATTGTTGGGTTTTGACTTATCCTTCCTGTATTTCTGTTTGCACAAATGAGGAATATACAAGTATATTTTATTTCCCTCCTTTTCCTACAACGGTACATATACCTTTTTTTTACACTTTCCTCTTTTCACTTGACTAAACACCCTGAATATCACTAATGGTTCATGAAGATCTTCCTCCTTATTGTTACATCTTCCGAGTGGACCTGCCGTATTTTACTCAGCCTCCCTCTTGTGTGTGTCCATTAAGTTGTTTCCAATATTTTGCAATGTAATGCCGCCATCAATAGCCTTGTGTCTCTCTATTTCGTATTTTTGGAGGTGTACCTTTAGGCTAGATTCCAGAAGCTGGATTCCTGAAGCAAAAAGTAAACACATATGAAGCTGTTTTAGCTATTGCCATATTCTCCCTCCAAAAGGGTTTTACCAATTGGCATTCCTGCCATCAACGTACAAGGTGCCTGTTTTCACCAGCAGAACGTGTCGTCGTATTCACTAATCTTTACCTGGTGGATGAGAATTTCTCCAGTTGCATCATCTACTGAGGGTGTGGATGGGCTAAGAAACAGGTCCCCGGATTTCACGTGCCATGCTCCCCAGGAAAGGGAAGAAAGCACCCCGAAACCTGTGCTGTCAGCACCTAACTTCAGGGTGCAGAGCCCTTGCTGATGCCCGAAGCACAGGAGCCTCCCCAGTAATGCCCGGAGTTTCTGATTTGGAAGCTTCTCTCTGGCTGCAGGGTCCCTCCTTCCAACAAACGGCTCTTCCAGGTACAGGTGTGTGAGGGGGGAATCCACTGCACTCTGGGTGGCGCCATCACCCAAGGAGAACCTTTGTCTGCCGTGGCAGAGAGCTGGAAGCATCCACTGGCGGGGGGCGGGGGGCTTCTCCCAGGTTCTGTAGTCTGGGGAGGAAGGAAGGTTGCTCCCACCCAGGGCCTGCTCGGGGGGTCCCTCAGACAGTGCGCAGCTCTCCCAGCGGGAGCTCAGCGCAGGGGACCAGGCTTGGCTGCCCAGCGGGGCTGGAGGGCTGCTTTGTGCTCAACTACCTGCCCTTCCTAGTAGACACGGGCCCACGAGCTGCAGCCAGAGGGACAGATGGTAAGGTGGGGCAGCTGGGGTGGGCTTGTGTGCCAGGGATGGACATTCCTCCCCCCAGGAAGAAGGAAACAAAAGCAAAAGTGCTTGGACATGGCTGCAGCACGAGGGTCTGGAAATCTTAAAGGAAGAGCCTTCCACTTACAAGTATTTCAAGTAAGAAGCAGATGAAACTTATAAATCCAATGCTTATCATTCTCAGGAAGCTGTAAAGACCTCGATCTCGATGAAGCAGGTTTGGGGTGTTCCAAGCGAGGACAGTAGGATGTGAGAAGTGAACAGAACCCTACATTTATGGGGAGAATTTAGCCTTCCTTTCTGGTCTCTAGTAGAACAAGTAGGCAAGAGACAAATTAAGATGTAGAGGATTCAAATAATGTAATTCATAAGGATGCAATGATACGGGTGTTGATGAAACCTATAGAGATAAGTTGTTTTCAAGTATTCATTAAAAAAACCCCACAGTCATCGTGTATTGTGTGTACTCAGAGAAAATCTCAGAAAGTTCTCAGAAGTAGAAAAGGACCAGGCCACGTTCTCTAGTTAGGATTCAATAAAACTAGAAATCATGGATATGTGTTTGACCATATATCCTTGGTTTTTAATGCCCTTTTCCAGTGAGAGGAACCAGGGCTCCTTGGAGCAACAGATGATTCTCGGACTGAAGCAGAAACACACAAGATGAGCCTGGAGCACCTGGAAAGGTCAGAAAGTAAGGAATTGCTCGAAAAGCATAAAGATCAGGGTATGTTAAAGGGACACAGGAGCCAACTGAAAGAGCCCCCGTGGTCAAAGCTGGAACAATTTGAGCAAAAGAATAATGTACTGGATGATAACTCGAAATATAAAATAAATATCCATGAGTCTATAGTGATATAAATAAATGATCAAGTAAATACACAAATGGAGAAGAGGCAAATGTCCCGTGCAGAATTCCAAACAATTTATGTAGATGCTCTGCCTTCAAGGAGGTGGAGCTGAACGCCCGCCTTCTTAAGTGTGGGCTTCCTTCGAACCATGCAGTCTGGGAAGGGTGGGGGGAGTAGCCTTTCTGTGGAGAAACCTGAGAAACACAGCCTCAGCCAGGTGGTCACGGGCAACCTCAACAGTCGTAAATCATGGGAACAGTATGAACCCTTGAGGTAGTGTGATGGGAATGGTAGTTTACCTCTGGGGTTTGCTCTAAAACTCAAAACCCCAATCTAATAATCAGAAAACCATCAAACTCACATTGAGAGACATTCCACAAGATACATGCCCAGTACTTCCCCAGGCTGTCACCCAAACAAGGACGGTCTGAGAAACTGTCACAGTCCAGAGAAGCCAAGGAGATGGGGTGAATGAGTGTAATGTGGTGTCCTGGGTGGGGTCCTGGGACAGACAGAGGACATTAGGGGAAAACCAAGCAAGCCTGAAGAGAGTATGGGTTTCAGTTACCATCATTGTATCAATGCTGGTTCATTATTTGGGCCAACGTACCATATGGGTGTTAGATGTTAACAATGGGGGAAATGGAGTGATGGGTATCCCGTTCTATCTGCGTGACTTTCCCATAAAACTAAAACTACGCCAAATAAAAATTCTCAAATTCTAAAACATCTAAAAATATTGTTAAAAGTTCCTTTCACCTACTCTCTCATTTCACTATCCCGGTAGTCCTGTGGTGTGCCACTCCTCTGCAGATGGAAGGTTTGATCAGAGGGGGCTGATGTGTTTTGCCCGAGGCTCGAAGGCAACTGGATGACCAAGCAGCACTGAAGCAGGGCAGCCAGGTTCCAGAACCTTCCCTCAAACATAATTGCTCCACAAATACTTGGGGGAGCGAGCAGTGAGGACGCAGGCTCGTTTCTTCAGGACAGTTTATGGCATCCAAAGCTGCCTGGAACTGGCTGGTCTGGTCTCCGTGCTCCCACAGAGACCTCCTGGGACTTCTGTTGGAGTAAAGATCAACTGCTTCTTGAAACACTGAAAATAATGTACCAGGAAGCTGGAGTGCGAAAAAGCGGAAATGAAGTTGTTTTCCTTCCTGAGTTCATGTGCAACAATGAGAAGCTTGATCGCACTTTGGGTTTAACAATTTCTCCAGTTGCCATAGAGGCATTTACACATCAATTCCGCCTGCCCTTGTTCCCTTTGACTGACAGATGTAAAGTCTGGTCCGGGCGACGAGGCCCATGCGGCTCCAGAGCTGGCCACCAGAGGGCGCGCTGCAGCTTCCCCTGCAGCCAGGCTGGGGCAGCGGCCAGCAGGTGCTTTCCCCTGGACTTGGGATCTGCAGGGCATGTGGACCCACAAGACCCAGATGAGTCTATGTTCTTCTTCTTCTGGAGAAAAATCACTTTTTTCCGAGTTCCGTTTCTCAGGCACACGGTGAGAATGCCCAGCACGAGCTGGGGCTGGGCCGCCAGCTGGCCAGCTGGTTCAGAGGATAGCAGGGCACCTCCCGTGCCCTTGTGTCCCTTCCAGACGTCTTAGCGCCTCGTGGAGTGAAGGTGGGACCGCAGCTGGAGCTCTGGGAGTGAGCCCCAGTCCTGCCACTCCTGGGGGGTGCGGGCCTTCTGCGCCTGTTTCCTCACTGGTAAGGGGGGAGCACTGTGCCACTTTTCTGTTGGCTAAGTGTCCGAGAAGAGAGGCTGTGTTCCTCTGGTTTCCGCCTGTCTCCCACCGCGCTCTTCTGGGAGCCCCCTGGGGTGGCTGTAGGTGACCCCTGGCCGGCCTCGCCTTCTGAGGCCTCCCTGCCGGGGATGGGTGGTGCCTTCTGTCTCCCCGACCCTCACCGAGGGGCTGAGGGTCCTTTGGCCTGCCCTTCCACAAGGCATTTTCACAGGTAATTTCTACACTTCTCCCAAAGGAGCAGTATCTGGCACATTTACAGTGACCTTATATCTTGAGATTTCCTAAAGTTAAATATTTTGTCCCGTGACCCTCCTGTGCGGGTCCCGGTTCTGTTCCAAGACAGTAGGGAGGCCGCCCCACTGTTTACAACTGTGGTGAATTAAGCCCCCTTCACCCCCGCCCCCCAGCCTGTGTCACCCTGAGGCCTTCTCCTTGGCTCACCCTTTGGGTCTGACGGGGAGCCCTTCAGTGACCCCGCGACTTCCTGGACCGCAGCTCGTGAGGCGCCGCTCCTCCTGAGAAGTCCCACCAGCTCGGCTGTGCCACAGGCAGCCTTGCCATTGCCCTTGGAGCCCAGAGTCCCGGGGCCGGAGGAACCAGCTTCCGGCCGCCTGGACTGCAGCTCGGCGGCATGTGACCTCAGGACGACAGCGAATTCCTCCCACCTTCCTTCTCCCAGCTCCGCTCACCCCAGACGACCCCTGTCTGTCTTGGTGTGGCCAGGACGGGCTTGGGGAGGAGGCGTGGGTGTGGCCCAGGCTCTGCTGCGCTTGCGGGACGTGGGAATCTGCCCGCCTCCACCCGCCTCTCCCTCGCTGAGGCCCTGGGGGCAGTGGGCCCCTCCAGGTGCGCGTGGCTCCTTCGCCCTGTTCCCAGGCGAACTCACAGTCAGGGAGGCAGGTGACACCTGGCCGGGACAAGAGGGATGACAAGGAGACAAGTATCCCATCTGCAGAACGCCCCGAGAAATGTTTCTTGCCCCGGGACCGAAGCAGGTGTGATTAGATCTCCCAGGAAGAGAGTGCTTAATGTAATTATTTACACATCAGTATCAACATCCGGTGTCAATACCTATGTGGTGGTGCGTATGGGTGATAAAAAACCTCAGACAGGTGACATATTTATGTGTGGTCAATGTTTAAAGTCTCCCATGTGTTCTGATTAGAAAATGTGTATCACTGGACAATTTAGTTTCAAAGGTTTCTCTCTAAGGTGAGATTTATTAAGGTTTATGAGGTAGCTGCAGAGGTGGGATTGAGTCTATGTGAGAGTCCTGGGGGGTAAAACTGGGGCTCTGCCAGTGACTTTTGCTTTCCTAATCCCATTGATGAGTCAGGACTCTTCTCTGTTATTAAGACGCAGTGATTGACCCTGCATGAGTTAACAGCTGCGTAGTATTGCCTGAGAGGAACAGGGAAAAGTTTCCTCTTTTCCTCTGATACTTCGAAAAGTCAGCTCGAAGGTTCTGGTTTTCCGTCGCAAGAGGTGGCTCGTGTTTCTCCTGGGCGGGGACCAATGGCAGTGAATTCAGACACCTCAGCAAGTAACGAGGTGCGGTTCCGGAACAGACCACTAGATGGTGCACTAGAGGCCGCCGGGAGGGCGGGTGGACCCCCACCCAGGGAAGCGGGGGCTTCATCCCACGGGTGTCGGAGGCCTGGTTTGGTCTGGAAGAAATTTCAAACAGGGTAACTAGGCTGCCCCCTGAAGACCCACATCTTGGCCGCGTTGTTTCGTATCCCCCCATCTAGTACTTCTGCCCCAGCCTCCTCCACTCCAGTGGGGCTCTGTCGAGCCTCGGAGGGCATTCTTTTGGGGCTATCTTTTGCAGGCAGAAATGCAGCACGTAATTAGAGGGGGTGCCAGACGGTAACCAGGTAAGGAATGAAGGAGGGTGCCTTCAAGCTGGAGCTCTGCTGTGGGTTAGACTGTGTCTCTTCTCCCCCTAAAGATATATTGCAGTACTAAGCTCCAGTAACCTCAGAATGTGGCCTTGTTAAACTGGGTCTTTGCCAGTTTAATCGGTTATGATGAGGTCATGCTGGAGTAGGGCGGGCCCCTAATCCAATGACTGGTGTCCTTATGAGAAGACACAGAGACGCAGGGAGATGGCAGAGATTGAGGGATGCAGCCACAAGCCCAGAGCCTTCAGAAGTTGGAAGAGGCAGGAAGGACCCTCCCCTAGAGCCTTCAGAGAGAGCACGGCCCTGTGGACACCTTGATTTCGGCCTTCTGGCCTCCAGAACTGTGGGACCTCAAGAGTCGTTGTTTTAAGCCAACTACAGCATGGTCTTTGTTACGGCAGCCCCGGGAAGCTAACACAATTGCTGCAAACGTAAAGGCAAGGGGAGCCCACTGCCAAGAAACGTTCTGTGTTTTGCTGCTGAGACACGAGATTTCTCAGTAATTGGTCAAGTCTTGGCCTACACCCTGCACCACTTGTGGAAATAGGAGGAAAATCCCAGAGTCCTGTGCCGGAAGCTATGGGGCTGTGATTGGCTCAGCCGGGCAGGTGCAGGGGGTGGACGGGAGCTGTTTCCTTCGAGCGCTGGAGACGAAGCTGGCTGCAGCGACCCTCGCCTCTGCCGGGGCCTGCTCTCTTTTCTGGTTTTCAGAGTTACTTCCTCCGAGGAGGGATGTGGTTGAACGGTGGGACAGCAGGAAGACTTCTATTAGTATCTAAAATTCAGCCCAGGACTCGGGCACAGGGAAACTTCGGAATTCATGCAGTGTGTTGTGAGCACTGCCGGAGTGTACAGATGCACAGCTGATTTCTACAACTTATCTTGGCAAATAATGCCTCCAAGGGGCTCCGGGATTCTGTCCTCACATCCTGCTGCATCAGAGCAACAGAGGGAAGGAAAAGGATGCCGCGTCCAGAGCACTCAGCATCGCCCGGGAGGTGGTCCCACCCGACCCCACAGGACCCCAGGGTGGCTCCAGGACTCTTCCCGCTGAGGTGATAACTGAACAGGGATGGCGGGGCCTCGCTGTCACCCCGGGGAGGCAGTTTTTTAAATGTGCTCATTCCTCTGAAAACACAGGAGAGGCGTGGGAGCCCCTGGCTTCTCCCTGGACCTTGTTCTCCTCCGGAAGAGGCCAGGCCAGGCCAGCGGCCATTCCAGGGAGGCCAGGGCTGGGGCTGCACCACACCTGAGTTGGGAGAATCTGGCTGTCGGGGGTGAAGGGAAGGTGACCGTGTCCCTGGTCTTCTATTTCTGGATCAGAAACCACGTTCCTGGGGGATCTTAGCCCACTTGCAAACAGCCCTGCCTCTCTTGGGAGCCCAGGCTGGGTCCCGCTGCTCCTTTCCGGTGGACGAACCATCTACCAGGCAGGGCGGGCGATCAACGCTCTCTTGGAAGACAGAGCCAGGTAGTCAGGTGTGAGCCTCCAGACCTCAGGGAAGCAGGCATTGTCTCCTTTCCTGCAAGGAGGGGGCAGCGGTGGACGTCATCACGGTGGCGGTGAAGAGTGTCCATCTGCTGCCCAGGCCCCTCCTCAAACCTCAGTGTAATTACGGGCCTGCCGGTGTTTGTAGATTTCTCGGCTTCCGGTAAATATTAATGGCTTGCTTTTTATTCATTTAGCTTATGTTTTTGAAAGATGGCCTCAAACAAAAAGATCATATCTGTACGTTGTGCTTTAATTTATTTTCACCTTTTTTTCTCCTTTGGAGACCCCCTAGTGTATCATCACTTTGTTTACCACAAATTAAACCGGGGCTGACTGTTTACCAGACTGTAGGCCCCTGTGCATTGCTCGGCACTCTCCTTTTTTTTAATAATCACAACCTGGGATTCATTAGCAAGAGGCCCTAATCTGCATGAGAATTACACAATTAACTTTTGATTAACCACCTAGTTCTTTCTGAAACCACAGTGTATAGGATACTCTGCATTTAAATAATTTTCCTTAAATTGGGAGCAGGTCCTTCATTAAGCTGGTGAGTTTGACTAAACAACAACATTTGGGATAATCAGGGTCAAAACAATAGGCAAGCCGGCAGGGCTAGAATGTCATCTTTAAACATAACATTGGAGATAAAGGCCCCCAGATTGGGCCTTATCGAAACACAAAAATATCAAAGTGCTCTCTTGTCTGTGGCACAATGTGGAGGCCCCAGCGATGTCGGGCGACCATTGTCTGGTGAAGCTGCTGCAGGATTTTCATTCAGGCGCCCGGCAAACACACGTTGCATCACGCAGAGGACTTATCTCCAAGTCTGACAATAATTATCAGGAAGAATGTACTCAGGATGACTTTTTTTGTGATTTTTATGCCTCCCCAACACAAGGAAGGGGAGATAACAGCATTAGGAGAAAGGGGAGCGTCTCCAAAGATTCTCCCTGGAGCTGGTTCTTGGATTAAATTTGCTCTGCTACTCCGATGCGCTGAACAAGGGGGAAGAAAGCCTGCGAGCCTTCTATATCGGGTAATAATAGACCTGAACACAGCCCTCACCCAAGATAAGATCCATTGTCGGGAACAAACAAAGGAGCCCTATTAAACACCGCTGCAGGAATATCTATGAGCAAAGTTCGAAACCCTCCTTTTGTCTCCTCCTCTCCTTGCTAGTTCCTTCACCTGGTTCTACAGGACATTTCCTGGGGCTCCCAAGAGAACGTGACCGGAGCCTCTGGGCAGTGAGGTCATGGTCTTGGGAGTTATCAAGGCCAAGGTTGCCTTAAGATTTCCAAGCTCAGGGTCATGCCCTTTGTTCTGTGGGTCCCACCCTTCTCATTTTTGCTTATTCCCCCAAGTCCAGCCGAAGAGACCTTGATCTCAGATATTGAGAATCCTGGGAGACTTGGCGGTGGGTGGAAAAGACACAGTCATGGGCTTCCCTGGTGGCGCAGTGGTTGAGAGTCCGCCTGCCGGTACAGGGGACACGGGTTCGTGCCCCGGTCCGGGAAGATCCCACATGCCGTGGAGCGGCTGGTCCCGTGAGCCATGGCCGCTGAGCCTGCGCATCCGGAGCCTGCGCTCCGCAACGGGAGAGGCCACAACAGTGAGAGGCCCGCGTACTGCAAAAAAAAAAAAAGACACAGTCCTTCTGCCTTCCATCCACCTTGGTCCAGCCAGCCTTCCCCAGCCTTCGGAGTCCTCAGGTAGCTATTTGTCCTTAAAAAGAGCTGGTCTGCTTCCTTCTCCTAGCACGGATTGGTAAGCAGTCAGTGTTATACCGATGCAACATCCCTGGCAAAACAAAGTCCCATGCTTCCAATTAGCTGCTTTTGCGAAGCCATCGCCCTGAGCTGGTGAGCCCACGGCATCGGTCTTGGTCTCGGCGTCCCAGGGCCGGTTGGTACAGCATCCCTCCAGCCTCAGAGCGAGGAAGACTCTGCAGTACGTGTTTTCCGGTTAAATGGACATCAGATGACCAGTTTTGGTTTTTTGCTTTTCTCCTTCAACCAGAAAGAATTGCCCGTGGTCGAGATTTGCTCAGCATGAGTTTTGTTCAGCTCTTCCTCTCCATCCACCCTCGCGAGCCTTTCCTGACCTTGTCTTGCTGCGTGGGTCTGGGTCGGGGTAGAGGCTATCGCAAGACGTCCTCCCAGCATGCAGGACGGAGGCAACAGGCTGTGAGATGGGACCTGTGGCCGCTGCAGCCCCAGGAGCACGGGAGCCCCTGGGTCTGAGTAGCCAGTGGAGGGGTGGGTGTGGGGAGGTGACGGGCACAATGGGAGCCTGGCGTGCAGCTTCCCTGCGTGGGAACCTTGTCCAAAACCTGTTGGCAAGTGCGGTGAGCGAGCCGGGGAAGCCAGAGTGGAGGGCTGTTCACCCACAACCCAGGGCAGGCAGCATCGGTGCCCTGCTCCGTCTCTCCAAGCCCGGGGCTGCTGTCTTGACCCTCAGGGACACCCACCTCCTCCGGGACGGAGGACCCAGGCCTGTTGCCGGAAACCTCAGACCTAAGGGAAGCCAAGCACCCCACACCTGAGGGCATTTCCACCGAAGCCAGAGGAGGAGGGGTCAGAGGACTAGTCGGCTCTCCCTACCTGCTTCCGTTCCCTCCACCCCAGAAGCCTGACTTTCTGACTTTCACAGGCCGACAGCCAGGGCTCCCTGAGGCCAGCAGCGCCGTGCCCTCCCCCCCAAGGTTGGTTCTGTGGCTGGGACCTTTCTTCTCCAAGGGAGGCCAGACTCCAGGACAATCAGGCCCCTGTGGGTGGGAGATGCTAGGCTGCCTCTACCTGCCCAGAGCTCCATCCCTGTGATGTGCAGAGACAGGGCATGGCGGGCAGAAATCATCTCTAGCCACACTTTTAAGAAAATCAGGAAAGCTGTGAAGTTTGATCTTCAAAACATTCTTCCCGCGAGTGGCTGAAAATATTCTGAGATTCAGAGGAATGTAATGCTCAAAACAAGCTTGATGTGTAACTGGATTCTCGGGAAGCTGGGCGCCAGGTGGATTTTCAAGCTCCAGCTTATCACGTGGTCCAGTTTTGTGGGCCTGAGCACATGTCCACTGGTTGGGGTTCTTTCACCTTGGGGTGTTTTTTTTTTCTTTTTAGAGTATCTGCTTTTTTTATCCCCTTTAATTAATTAATTAGTTTTATTTTTTGGCTGCGTTGGGTCTCTGTTGCCGCGCGCAGGCTTTCTCTAGTTGCGACGAGCAGGGGCTACTCTTCATTGTGGTGCGCGGGGCTCCTCATTGCGGGGGCTTCTCGTGTTGCGGAGCACGGGCTCTAGGCGCATGGGCTTCAGTAGTTGTGGTGCATGGGTTCAGGAGTTGTGGCGCACAGGCTTAGTTGCTCTGAGGCATGTGGGATCTTCCCAGACCTGGGATCGAACCTGTGTCCCCTGTATTGGCAGGTGGATTCTTAACCACTGCACCATCAGGGAAGTCCCTTGGGGTTGTTTTGAGCAGTATAATGCAAGGGCAGCTAGGGAAGTGCATGCTACCCTACGGGTTTGCTAGTGAGCACGATTCACCAGGTGCAGCTGGGAAATGCCAGCTAGAACTGGCCTTGACCTACACAACCAGGGGGTCGGTTCCCAGGCACCTAGTGGGTGGAAACACTCACGGCAGAGGATGAGGTAGTTGGACACTGAGACTAGTTCAGAAAGGGCTTTGCAGATGCATCCTTTCAACTCGTCTCCATCTTATGTTATAAAAAGTGAAAAAATATAGGAAGGGCAAATTGGGGACTAGGAAAATTACAGTAATATAGCTTCTCAGCTAATTGATTAGCAATTATGGCTAGTAATATTGTTCATTTTAATTGTGTTCCATCTCTATTTTGGTAATAAAGGTTATTGTTTTGGATTATGACTTTATCCTTCTATACTAATTACTAACTTGTGAAATTAAAGTATATATTTTCACGTCCTGAAAAAATTCACACCACGTCCTTATATAATAGCTTCCTTTTCTGAACAGCCCAGTGGTTTGGTGGTTTCATCTTTAATATCCGAGAAGGGCTCAGTTTTGGCAAGCAAGCTAAATGATATTTGGTTTACTTACCAAGAAATACAAGCTTACAAAATGATGTGTTAAAGGGAGTGAAAGAGACAGGAGACATTGCCAGAAATCTGAGATAGGACAGAACACAAGTGGATTTATGTGGAAAACTGATTTTTAATTTTAAAGGGCATTTCACCCCTTATGATCATTTCTGCAGGTTTCGCGGTGGAGGCAATGTGGCATGAACCACCGCAGAGCCCTTAAATCCTTCCACCAGTGCCTGGCTTCCTCTCTCCTGAGAAAAACATCAGTTTGACACATCTACCCCTTGGGATTACATTTTTAATTTTTCACAGACAAATTTCATGTATCCAGTGGCCCATATTTATGGCTTCCATTTCCTCCCCACCTTCTCATCCTGACAAGAGATGAGCAGCACAGGGTGGGCTAGAAGGAACCCTCAAACCTGTACCAGGCCCCTCCAGCCCAACATTTCCACTTGGCCTTCTCATGCCTGCCCCTCAAGGCGCCAAGATCACCCCTGGCCCCGAGACGCCTCCCCCGCTCCCGCCCCTGCCCACTGCCCTTAACCTAGAGCTTTTGTCTTTTAAAATCTCCCTTCTGAAGGACAAAATCTGCTTTACTGCCTGTACACTGGCCACAGCCCATCCTGTGGACATTCATAGAAATCTCCAATGACCAACCCCCAGCAAAGGCCTTTTCTCAGACCTCATGCAGGATCTCCACTCAGAACTTGACCTCATAGACACACCCCTCTCCTTCCTGGCTTCAAATATTTGAATTTCCTATGTACCGTACAAGTACCTGTACACACACTGCCCACCTCACATAATTTAAAACCTGTGTGTGTTATCAGGGTGCTACAAACCGAAGCCATAGTCAACAACCTGGAATATTTCCCTGTCCTTTTTCTTTGTATTTATGTAGATTAGGTGTCTGTAAACTTTTTTTTTTGATAGTGGACCAGATATCCCATATTTTAGGCTTCTCAGATCTCTGTGACATCTACTCAGCTCGGCTGTTGCAGCACGAAAGCAGCCACAGACAACAGCTGGGTGAGTGAACCTGGCTGTGTCAGGTAAAACTTTATAAAAAAACAGGCAGCAGGTCGGATTTGGCTGCAGGCTGCCCAGCGCCAACCCTTGATGTAGATGTTTACGTGTACAAGATATCATGTATGTTTGATTCATTTAATGTTATATGGGAACATTTCCTTTGGTTAATCAAATTTGTTTTGGAATATGTGGTTCATGGTTGTACAATATCCTAGTCCAAACATTTGTTGTTATTTTAGTTTCAGAAAGATAGTGCCAATTTATAATTTCACTAGTGGTGCATGAGAGTGATAACCTACCACAGGTCTGAACTGAATCATTAAGGACATAAAGAAAGGCTATCTAATTACACAGGAATATGAGATCTTAAGGAACTGGAGCTGGCATTTTGTGTAGTCTAGGTCTCTTACGTCGATGACATTGATGACACCACCTTAGCGTGAATCGATGTTTTCTGAGATGTGGCCCTAGCCCTACATATTAGAAAGCCATTCCCTCTGCATTTCTCACCCATTTCCCTCCCTATAGTGCTGTTGAACCACCTCCTCTTCATTTTCCAACGGCATTACAGCTGGGAAGGGGTCCACGTCAAAGTCTGGGACGCGGGGGTGAGAGGTGGGGTGAGGTGGGCCTTGAATCAGGTCTTCTGACCCTGCGCCCCGAACCTCACCTTCACAGCAAACCTTCAGTCAGTGGCTCATTATTTCCCACGAAGGTGACTGTCTTTACAGACAGACTCAGGCAACCTGCCCGTTGCACTGTGTCGCTGGGATGTGTCCTCAAGACATTGCTGGACGTCTCCACACCCCATATGAGAGCCCTCGCTTCTTTGTGGTCCTGTTTCTTGCCACGTGCATCCTCAGGGGTTACCCTAGAGATAGGATCACTCCAAAATGTCCCCAGTGCTGATTTCCTCATAAGCCCGGGTACCTTCAAATCCAGCCTCTGGCTCCTGGTCCCTTGGCCCCTCCTTTTCCTTATATTTCTTAGAAATGCATGTGAAGCAGGTATCACACAGCCACAGAAACAGAGAAAATGCAGCTAGACTAACATCCCTTGAAAATAGGCTAAGTAGGTTTTGGGCTTCTCTGGTGGCTCAGTGGTTAAGAATCCACCTGCCAATGCTGGAGACACGGGTTCGAGCCCTGGTCCGGGAAGATCCCACATGCCGCGGACCAACTAAGCCTGTGCGCCACAACTACTGAGCCTGAGCTCTAGAGCCTGCAAGCCAAAACTACTGAGCCCACGTGCCACAACTACTGAAGCCTGCATGCCACAACTACTGAAGCCTGCACGCCTAGAGCCTGTGCTCCACAGCAAGAGAAGCCACGACAATGAGAACCCCGCTCACCGCAACTAGAGAAAAGCCCGTGCACAGCAAGGAAGATCCAACACAGCCAAAAATAAAATAAATAAATAAATAAATAAATTTATTAAAAAAATAAAATAAGATAGGTTAAGTAGGTTTAAACAGCCTTCCTATTTTTCTTTTTTTCAGCAGAAGCAATGGAATTTTTGCATAGTTACCTCTATCCTGGAGCATCTTACATCACGTCCTCTTTGCGATGAACCACTTGAATGACAGGCTTTAGGATGGTGCCCAGAGGTTAAGCTGGCACTGATATCAACCATCCGAGCTACAGGCAAGAAAGCAGCGCGCTCTGCCCCAGCCTCCGTCTGGCTGCTGAATTAAAAATGAATCGCATTCCTAATAAATGTAATCGTGCAAATTCTCGGAGTGAACAGCACTGAGAGCAGGAGTTGGCATGAGCGAGAGCTTCGGAGAGAGCTCTGCCCACGGCTTCTGCATCAAGACGCTCCTTCCTTCCTTTCTGGAATATTGGAGGCACAGTGGCAAGTATTTGTTCTGATGATGCCCTTGGAAAGCCGGGCACCTCCCTTTTGTTTGGGCACTTTGCATTTGTTAGACAGTGTCTAAATGCTTTGAATCAGACCCTAAACCCATTTTGGAGACTTCATTCCAGGGAATGGCATTACAATGGGCTTTTGTGCTGACGGCCCCAGGCTAAGGGCAGTGGTTCCTCGTGGCCTCTCCAAATATTGTGGTCAGGGACTCACTCCTATTTGAGACCATCCTTTGATTTATTTTTCTCAGCACTTGTGCCAGAACCAACTGGATTACAGGCTGTCTAATTGAGACTTGGCAGCAGACAGGCCAGATCAAAGGCAGCCCAAGCGCAGATCTTGGATCCCAGGCCAGTGGGCACTTAGCGAGGCTCAGAAGCAAGCGTGCCGCCTGTTTCCAGCAGCTCATGCCAACGCTGCTGCCTCAGCATCCCACTGGCTGATGCATGGGCTGTTCTGTCCTCGGTTCCAGAAGGAGCCACTTGTGAGCTATTAAAGACAGCAGTGAAGTGCCGTGGTGACAGTGGTGATTCAGGGAAAGATGCAGGAACCATCGGGGAAGGCGGTCTCCTTGTTTCCTCTGTGTTATGTCTGTGAGCAGGAGGGGAAATCCCAGCCAACCAGAGGCAGGCGGGGAGGATCCTGATGGGACCAGGAGTGTTAGGGGGACGGAGTGGTCCTGCAGGGAAAGAACGTGAAAGAACATTTGCTAAGTTCACAGGCAATAGACTACAACTACGTTCTCAGATGTTTACTAATCCAAGAATCCTAATTCTTGGAGCCACAAAAACGGAGGGTCAGTTACCAGTTTAGTAATAAGAACAAATAAGCTATTTGATATAAGTGCAGTTACTCTCAACACTGACCTATAGATTTAACACAAAATGTACCAAAATCCTGGCTGCCTTTTTTTTTTTTTTAAGAAAATGACAAGCTGTATCTAAAATTCATATGTTTATGTGAAGGGTTGAGAAAGCCAAAACAATCCTGAAAAAGAAGAACAAAGTTGAGGACTCACACTTCTCGACTTCGAAACTTAGGACAAGTTGCAGTAACCAAGGCTTAACAATATTGTCTTCCAACCTAGAAATGTGGATATTTCTCTCAATTTATTTATATCTTGTAAAATTTCTTTCAGATATGTTTTGCATATTTTTAAAATTAAAAGACTATTTTTAAAGAGAACTTTTAGTTTACAGAAAAATTGTGCGGAAATTTGGAGGTCCAATGTACCACCCCCTACCCCCGCCATAGTTTTCCCCCATTATTAACATCTCGCATTTCCAGGCACAGTGAGCTCTGGCCTGGGATTCAGGACACATGGGTTCTAGCCCCGGCCCTGCTCCGACTAGCTGCGTGAAACCAGACAAGTCTGTTGGTCTTGATAGGCCTATGTATAAAACAGAGTCCACGTTTCTCAAAGCAGTTCCACCGAGCACAGAGCTGGAAGATGGGAGGGAGGGGCCTCCCCAATGAAAGAAGCTTCTAGGCCTCCACCTCCCTCCAACCAATGGATGCCCTTATGGTTTCACTGAGTGAATAGCTAGCTCTAAGGCTTTTTTTTTTTAATTGACAAAAAACGAAAAAACAAACTGGTCTTGTCTCACAATCTTTCCTCTGACTCTTCCTAGAGGAAGAATTAAAGTATGTAATCTGGTTTCAGTAGTAATCACTTAAGTATCTTTGTATTCGTTCATTACAGAGCTGGGTGTCTACTCTTTGCAAGGACAATGCCAATGCTGCAAGACAGGCAGACACGTAGGCAACAAAGCCTCTGCCCAAAGGAACCAGCAGAGGAAGCAAGACACAGACAAACAGTCAGACAGGGCAGCCCAGGCAATGCGCGATAACTGAGCTACAGAGAGCTATGGAGTCAGAGAGGACACAGCACACTTGGAAGATGGATCAGGAAGACTGCTTGGAGGAGGAAGTGTATCAGTGACGAGGTTTCTTGTTAAATGTAACAGAAAACAAAGTCAATGAGCCCTCAGCGATAAAGACACCTGCTGGCTCACACAACTAGATGCCGAGAGGTAGGGTGGGTCCCAGGGCTGATGTGATCCAGGGCCTCCAACATTCTTCCTTCAGTCCTAGCTTCTGCCCTCCTTATCTTTTGGTGGTAAAGTGGCTCAAACCCTTGTACAAAAGCCAAAGAAAGCACATCTGTTCATGATGAAAACTCTTTAACAAACTGAGAATAGAAAAAAAACTTCCTCAACCTGATAAAGTACATGTATGAAAAACCTACAGCAATCATCACACCTAACGATAAAAGATGGGATGCTTTCCCCTTAAATTTGGGGAAAAGACAAAGCTGTCTCCCCTCACCACTTCTATTTAACATTGTCCTAGAGTTCTAGCCAGTGCAATCAGGTAAGAAAAAGAAATAGAAGGCATCCAGATTGGAAAGGAAGAAGTAAAACTGTCTTCATTCACAGACACCATAATTTGTAGATAGAAAACACTACGGAATCCATGGGAAAAACTACAAAAGTAACAAACAAGTATAAAAATTAACTTATTTATACCGACGATGAAAAATCCAAAATAAAATTAATAAAATGACTATCACAAAAGCATCAAAAAAATAAAGTACCTAGCGGTAAATTTAACAAAATGGTGCAAGACTTGTACACTGAAAACTTCAAAACATTGCTGAAAGAAATGAAAGAAGGTCTAAATAAATGGAGTGAAATTCCATTGCTCATTGATTGTTAGACTCAATATTGTTAAGATGGCAGCATTTCCCAAATTTATCTACAGATTTATTGCAAAACTAGATGCTTTCCCCAAGACCAGGAACAAGGCAACGATGGCCCTTCTCACCATTCCTTTTCAAGATAGTACTGGAAGTCTCAGCTAATGAAATGAAACAAGAAAGGGAAATAAAAATATATAGATTGGGAAAGAAGAAATTAAACTGTCTCTGTTCACAGATGACCTGATTGTCTATGTAGAAAATCCCAAAAAACTGACAAAACAAAACAAGCAAAAAAATAACAACAACAAAACACCCTCCTGGAATGAAGACGTGATTATAGTAAAGTTGTATGATATAAGGCTAATATATGAAAATCAGTTGCTTTCCTATATACCTCCAATGAACAACAGGAATTTGGCATTTAAAATACACCACCATTTACATAAGCACCAAAACAAAATTAAATACTTAGCTATAAATCTACCAAACTATGAATAAGATTTATATGAGGAAAACCAGAAAACTCTAATGAAAGAAATCAAAGAGCTAAATAAATGAAGACATTTTCCATGTTCATGTGTAGAATCAATGTTCATAAGAAGTCCATTCATCCCAATTTGATCTACAGATTCAGTGCAATCCCTATCAAAACCCCAGCAAGTTATCTTGTGAATATTGACAAACTAATTCTAAAGTTTGTATGCAAAGATAGAATAGCAACACAATACTGAAGAAGAACAAAGTCGGAGGACTGATATTACTCAATTCAAGACTTAGAATAAAGATACAGTAATCAAAACAGTGTGACATTGATGAAAGAATACAAAAAAAGATCAATATAACAGAATACAGAGCCCAAAAACGTACCCATGCAGATATAATAAATTGAGCTTCCACAAAGGAGCAAAGGAAATTCAATGGAAAGGGACAGTCTTTTCAACAAACACTGCTGAAAAAACTGGACAGCCACATACAATTAAAAAAAATTAATCTAGACAGACCTTTTACCTTTCACAAAAATTAACTCAAAAGGGATCATTTACCTAAATGTCAAACACAAAGCTATAAGACTTCTAGAAAATAGCGCAGGAGACAATCTGGGTCACTGTAGGTTTGTAATGACTTTTAAAATAAAACACAAAAAGCACAACCTATGAAAGAAAAATGATAAGTTTGATTTCGTTAAAATTAACATTTCGACTCAGCAAAAGATATGGTTGAGAGAATGTAAAGACAAGACAGAGAAAATATTTGCAAAACACATATAACATATATTATATTATAACACATATTTGTGTCCTGTATAAAGAGCTCTTAAAACTCAACAATTACAAAACAAACAACCCAATTAAAAAAGAACCAAAGGTCTGACCAGACACCTCCCAAAGAAGATATACAGATGGCAAATAAGTATACTTAAAAATGCTCAATATCATAGATCATTAGGGAGGTGCAAATTAAAACAAAAATGAGATATCACTAAGCACCTATGAGAATGGCTAAGACCCAAAACACTGACAACACCAAGTGCTGGTGAAAATGTGGAGCCACAGGAACTCTCATTCTTGGCTGGTGAGAAGGCAACATGGTACAGCTACTTTGAAAGACTGGCGATGTATTACAAAGCTAAACACAGGCTTAGCACAGAATCCAGCATTTGTGCTCCTTAGTATTGACCCAAAAAAGTTGAAAACTTAGGTCCACGCAAAAACCTACCCATGAATGTTTAGAGCAGCTTTATTCATAATTACCAAACATTGGAAGCAACCAATTGTCCTTCCATAGGTGAGTGGATAAACCGTGGTGCATCCGGACAATGAATCTTATTCAATAACGTGAAGAAATGAGTTATCAAGCCAGGAAAAGACACAGTGGAACCATAAAAGTGTAATACTAAGTGAAAAAAACCTAGTTTGAAAAGGCTGTATACTGTTTGATTACAACTATTTGACATTCTGGAAAAGGCAAATCTATAGAGACAGTAAAAAGATCAGTGGTTTCCAGGGCTGTTGTAACTCCACTCGTAATCCCATGCTACCCCTGGTGTGAATCTTCTTCATTTATAGCATCCAGTGATGAGAATCATGAAAGTCCCAGAGACAATCTTCTATGATTCTTTGATTTCATAATTAAGCACATGGATACCTAGAAGGGCGAAGTGGTTTTGGAGGTTGTGCTCATGGTGTAGAGTGGGAAGCCTTAGTCTCGGTCAGAGTAGTTCTATTCATTGGCTTAGGGAAAACAGATTCTCTCCAGAAGTAGAGAAGAACTTGGGAAAGGGCCTGCCATTTTTGCAGACATAAGGGAACCAGTTAGCTGTGTCCTTAGACACTGAAGGGGTTTCTGGAAAACATGAGTCTGTGCCTAGCGCTGCACCCTGCTAGCAAACCCCATCGCCACTTAGCCTCTGCAGTGGGATCGTCTTCCTGGGCTCCACATCTCAGTAACCTGAAAGAATTGATGGATCTCTGAATATGAAGCAGGAAGGCTTCCCTTTCTGACCCAGAAGATTTGGGGGAGATTTGTCTCTACCACCTGCGGCAGATGGAGCCATTTCTCCTAAGTGAGTTGACGCTCCGTAAGCTCCCACCACCTTCCCTGAGAGTTTCCAGCTCTGGGTCTTTGGGGAGCATTTGGGATGCATGCATTCTGAGAGCAGCAGCTGATTCCAGCCCTGGAGGTTAAGTGTGAACGGAAAACAGCTAGTCAAGTGGAAGCCAAGGTGAATGTAGGCAAGAGACCTTTGTAGTCATACATAACAGGTGCTCAAAATAATGGTAGAAGGATGTGTGAGAGAGAGGGTCCAGCTAGTTTGCAATCTCCTTGAAGGAAAGGTCTGTGCCCTCTTTTGCCTAATCCTTTATCACACCAGGAAGCATAGAATACACATATTAAGGTTTCAAGTGCTCCTTGACTTGTGAACTGGATTGAGTGATAATGGCCTGTTTTAGTTACCTGTTGTGTAACACACGGCTCCAGAGCTCAGTGGCTTACAGTTCTTTCATTATCCCTCACCTTCTCTTGGTTGACTGAGTTCTGCTGGCTGGTTCTTCAGCTGGTCTCACTTTGGGTCTTTCATGCAGATGCAGTCAGATCATAGCAGGAAATGGGATCATCTGGAGGCCCCACCGGAACACTGGCATGGCTGGACGCCCCCCCCACCCTTGATCTTCATGTAAGGTTGAGCATCTTCTCTCCATGTGGCTCTTCACGTGGTCCTTCTCTGCAGTCTCGCCAGCAGAGAAGCTGGACCTCTCCGCACGGCAGCTCAGGGCTCCAGGAAAGGTTGCAGGAAGGTCCCATGTGCAGGTGCTCAGCAAGCCTCTGCTTCTATTGCTGACGTCCCATCAGCCAAAGCAACTCGCATGACCAAGCTCAGAGTCCATGTGGGCGGAGACTCCATAATGGCAGGAATGTCAGAGGCATAGTTCATTGGGGGCCACCAATGGAACAGGTCACCAGAGTCAGGGACGGTAAGGCCTTCCAGACAGTGAGGGGAGAGAGCATCCCACAATTGCTCTGTGTGGTTCTAGTTTATGGTCATGGGGAGTCGCTAAAGATGAGGCTGGAAAGGTGGTCCCAACCAGACTGAGAAGGCCTTTCAACACCCTGCAGAGGAATTTGGATGTTAGCCTATAGACTGATGGCGGGAAAGCACTGGAGGTCTCCAGGCAGGGGCATGTATCCCAGGTGTGTGGTTTAGGTTAGCTCAGGTGGACGTGGGTGGCGGGAGATTTCTGGATCTGGTAAAGATGGCAGTGATCGAGGAGAGACATGACAAGTGGCTGAGGTGAGGCAGTTATGGGGAGGGGGCAGAGCGGGTAGTGCAGGGACAGTTTTAGAGAAGGAACCTGTGCAGCATGCAACTGATGGGCTGGAGGGGTTCGGGAAAGGAGGCGACCCCCTCCAGGAGTGTGTTTCTCTGGCTCTAGGCCTGGGGAACATGGCTGTGCTCGCTGCGCGGGCACTGCACCTTGATGAGGTCAAGTTTTTTTCTTATCACACACAAATACTTTAGGCAGAAGTTATGCAGATTTTGAAAAGGAGGAAACATTCCCAGATACTGAAAATAGGAAAGCTTAGTAAAGATTTACTAAGAACTCTGAAATTCTAGACGTAGGAAGAGACAAAATGGAAACTTGTCGTGCTGAGTAAAGTCAGTCAGACAGAGAAAGACAAATGTCACATGATATCGCTTATATGTGGAATCAAAAAAAAAGGGTACAAATGAACTTATCTACAAAAACAGAAATAGAGTTACAGATGTAGAAAGTAAACTTCTGGTTACCAGGGGGTAAGGGGGGAGGAGGGATAAATTGGGAGATTGGGATTGACATATACACACTACTATATATAAAATAGATAATTAATAAGGACCTGCTGTAGAGCACAGGGAACTCTACTCAGTGCTCTGTAATGACCTATATGGGAAAAGAATCTAAAAAAGAGTGGATATGTTTATATGTATAACAGATTCACTTTGCTGTACAGCAGAAACTAACACAACATGGTAAATCAACTAGACTCCGAGAAAAGTTAAAAAAAAAACCATACGCAGTGTAAGAGTTGTCAGATCCTGGGGACCATCAGGTGTTACAGGGGTGATGGAGAGCAGCCTTGTTCCTGCTTCTTCCTGGTAGGGGAGCCACAGAAACAAGCAATGCGGCACTTGAGGAGCACACGTAAGGGGTCTGCCTGGGAGGGTCCCTGGGGCCGAGGGTGGCCAGCGAATGTGAGGCTTGGCCCCTGGAGCTGCCAGGGAGGACAGGGCTGGAGATGAAGAGGCTATGGGGGGATTTGGAGACGTCTTTTAATTCCTCATCACGCTCACTGCTGAGGCTGCAGGGAGTTTCTGATTTCAGACCCAATGCCCCAGGGAGCCTCTGATTTCACCCTTTGTTCTCCTGTCTCCTAAGAAGACAGGGCTGCCAAGATCAGCAGGGGTCAGGGGGCCGGGGCTCGAATTACTTTCATTCCTTGAGTTGCTTGGAAAGGGTCTTGGGAAAGCGATGGAAGGCCTGCTTGTCACTCCTGTCAGCCAAACAGGGCTCACACATTCTCTGTAAAGTTGTGTTATTTTTGGTGAAGCCATTGCTTGTTTCAAACAGCAGCGTCGAGGTCCAGGACCCGGGAGTGGTTTATGGGTGAGATGTGACCCGGGCCTTCTTGCATACGATGGAGGTTGGTTTACAGGCTTGGAAAATACATTTTGGGGTGGAGGCATTTGCGACAACCTTTAAATTGATCTGAGGGTTGAACTAGACACACAAAAAAAAAGAATGTTAAAAGAAGAAAAGCTTTGGGCAGTGAGGTAGTGAGTGGGCTTGCCTAGCCCGGTTGCCCTGGGGAGGGTGCAGCCCTCCTCACATCCCCGGTGGGGCTCTCATGAGTGACCGTGCACCTTCTTGCCCAGGAAATTCTGGTCTCAGCACAGTCCTGGTCGATTGATTTGCTAGAAACACCAACTTGTCATTTGACCACTTGTTTCCAGGATTAAGTTACTCCTAGTGCTATGATTAGAGCCGTGTTTTCTGTGCTTGGGAAACTCACGTGTGATCCAAAAAATTCGAGTTAAATCTGTTAACCCTAAAATTAGGCAACACGAAATAAAATTTTACCTTTAATAGTTAAGAGTTATTAAGAGCCTCCATGCCAGGTATTGCTCTAAGGACCTTACCTGAGAAAGCTCATTGGTCCGTCCCACACCCCTGCGGGGAGGTGACATCATTGACCTCATCTTACAGATGAGGAAAGGTTGCACCCAGAGGTTAGGGGAGTACCCAAGGTGATACAGTAAGGAGGGAGCAAGCATCCACACAGGAGATCTGAACACAAAGCTCGGGTTATGTCCCAGAGGTCCTCTCCCCTCCCCTGCTTTCTTCCCACCCCACCTAAAACCATGGCCGGTTTGTTTTCTGCTGCTAAAGAATTAAAGTGGAAACATAGCATCCTTCGAGGAAGAAAAATAACAAAGTGCTCCCTGGAACCCCACTCTGCCGGTCGCACATCTGAGGATAAGGCAGCCAGGGTAGCCTTCCAGCCACAGCAGGTAGCCATGGGCTCAACCTGCCCAGGTCAGAGGCAGGGCCCTAGGAAGTGCTTGAGGGAAAATCATTCTCCAAAGTTTTCTTGTTTTTTGGTTCAGGAGAACTTTGCCTGGTTCATTCACTCATTTATGCACGCGTGTACTTATTGAAATCCAGGGTATTGTTTTCCCTAGAGACCTAAATTGTTTGGCCACAGTTTGGACTCCACGGTTGTACAGGATTTTAAGGTGCTACCTCCTTCTCCTCTGTGTCTCTGCCTGACCCTGAGGGGCAGACAGGTGGCCCCCAGAGAGCGGGCAGAGGGGCCGCTGACCATCCCGAGACCGGGAAGTCAAGTTCTGCTTCACAAGGAGAGTTCAGTGCCCTGGACTTTCTGGCCACCCCGAGCATCCCTAGCTGTGGTCCAGCAGGTGAGACAGCAGCTGTCAGGGGGGGTACATGTGCCCTCAGGTGCGGAGAGTGAGGTGGGAGTTCCGAGTCAGGGTTTAACAGCTGAGTCCTCTGTAGTGAGGGGACCCTGGCTCCAGGGAGGCTGGCAGGACCGGAAGCCTTGGAGATGCTTCTTCCTGGAGGGTCAGGAGGGTCCTGCTCTCCACAACCTGTTGGCCCCCCTGGCTGAGAGGAAGGCGGAGTGTATAGAGCACGTGGGCTCTGGGTGGGGAGAGACGAGGGTCACTTTCAGTCCATGTGGAAGGAGGCGACCTTGGAGCAGGTTCTGTCCCTGCTGATCCTTCATTTCCCACCTGAGGATTTCAACTCTGGCCTCGGGCCCTCCCAGCTGGAATGTCTCTAGATTTTAGGAAATACCTCTGACTGTATAAATCCTCCACACTTTTTGTTTTTTAAATGATAGGAGAAATAATACATGTTCATTGTAGAAAAGTAAGACAATATAGATTATGCAAAAGAGAAAGAAAGAAAACCAACCCTAATTTGATCTCTATGACTATTTTTTGGCTTATATTTATATACAATATATATCATTCTGGACTTTTCTCCTGGGTATGTGTATTTAGTTGTGTGTGTGTATGTAAGCAAAATAAAATGAGACTATCCTATTATATATAGTATCTTGTAACCTGTGTTTTTGCTTTAACAATATACCTTGAACATCTTTCAGTGTTGATTTTTTTTTTTTTTAATGAACATAGGTCATTTAGGAAGACTAGAGATTAAGGGAACATTGTCAGATACATGCAGATTGACTTAATTAAAGCAGTCGAACACGATTTGACTGTTAGACACTAGATGTAAGGGATGGTGAGACATATTTCCTGCCCCCAGGCAGTTAGGGGAGATAAGAGGCACACACACAATTACTTGGCCCAGCACCACATGATCAGCAATCTACTGCGGCTACAAACCAATTCTGTTTTGGAGGTACCTGGAGGGCTTCTTGGAAGAGGTGACATTTGTGGCGTGGAGCAGATTTTCTTCCCTTACTTGGTAACCATTGGCATTTTCTCTTGTGGGAGACGTGCTGACAGAGAAGTCAAGAGCCCTGGCTTTGGAGTAGATGCATCTGGATGCCAGGCTACTCTGTCACTTTCTAGCTGTGTGACATTGGGCAAATTCACAAGCCCTCTGAGCCCTGGGTTTCTTCTCTGCCAATTGTGGATAATTGTACTTCATCAGTTCAGAACCTACTTCGTCAGTTCGTTGTGAGATTTCAGTAAAATAACACATGGCAGGTATCAAAAGCCCACACCTGATGTGTTGTAATGCTCAAGAAAGGGTCATTATTACTATTATTAGAATTTGGCAAAAATAACTATTCATATTTAGATCTGTAGCAAAATGGGCAGAAAATATGTGAGCTTTTAAGTAATTAGGAATAAAAAAGAGTCTTAAGTGCTTTCACTGTCGTCCAGAGTATGTTTTCAGTAAGTCCAAGTAAGTCCTCAGAATTTTTTTCTGGGATGCAGAGAAAAACAGATACTGGGTGTTCACAAGTTGCTCTGATTTTAAATTTCGGGAAATGTGGGGAGTCTGTTGTGATGGACTCTTGTAGACAATGGACTATTCCTCTAATAGTATCAGGAAAATTCCAGTAGTACTCTGGCATAATGCTGTACTGATGTAACTCGGAAATCATTATGTATTCTGCTATTTCTATGAAATAATATTGCACTTAATTAATAGAATATCCCAGCTGAAAACTCTTATTTAACTTAGATGTATCACCGTGTTAAATTCCAGACTCAACAGATGATCTCCTTTCTTAGTACTTTTATGAAAGGGACATTCAGATTTGATCAGATTTGATCTGTTTATAGTATTGAGAACTATATTGAAAAGAAACCCTCATTTGGCTTTCTAATTAGGCCAATTTTCAGTGAATGTTAAGAATATTACAATATGGCATGTGTATACATATGGAATAGATAGAATATTACAATATGGCATGTGTATACATGTGGAGTAGATAAAACCTTCTGCTTTTAAGTTGTTAAGGTGATGACTTTTCTTAATGTCTGTCCAAATGAAATGCTCTTTTAAAACATATACACGCCACACACACCCTCTCGGAGGCTGTGATCCTAATTTCTCTTGCCACCCAAAAGTCACGGCTAAATTAAATTAATACATAAGAGACTTGTTGTGTTCAGCTCCTGCAGTAACTACTTCTGTTTCTTGAAAGGCCTTTCTTTGTACCGACTTCCTTATCTGAAAAGGTTTACCCTGTCTTCGTGCAAGTGGTTGTCATGCTTTAGAAAAATCACAAGCAGCAAAAAGTCAGAATTGTCAGTTCAGAAGACACCGCTTGTTCCACTGGGTACAACCAAGCTAGCGATGCTGGCAAACGATCTTTAGAAAAAAACAGAGGATGGGAACGGCGGCAGAATGAAGATAAAAAGAGTTGCTGGCTTTATTCTCGCTGAAGGCTGGCAGCGGGAGTCTGCAGGAGGGGGACGCCTATCAGATAGGTCATCTGTTGGGTAATGAAGAAAAGAAGACAGGAGACAGGCGGGGAGCAGGTAATGCTCCCTCTTGGAGGGCAGGAGCTCCTGGAGCGGTGGGAAGACACAGCTTGAGGAGCTGATCACCTTTCATTTGGAGGCTTGTGGGGCAGAGCTTCCAGGGGAGGGGCACCCACTGATAAGGTTATAGGTAAACATGAAAATCCTGCTCATTTCCCCCGGCTTCATTCGTTATGGACTCATTTCTAGGTGTACAGGGCGCCCTATTAAAAATTACTAATATGTCAAAAATTTCCTAGTCCTGTGATATTTATACTACTATCCTACCATCTTATTTTGTGTTAGTGAGGAGGTTGTGTGCTTTTAGGAAGAAGCAGCAAAATGATGGTAATAGGTAGTAACAAGTTTAGATGCACGTCTTTGTCCGGGAACTTCTGCCTTGTGGGGCTCTGCCCATAAAATGCCCTGTGTTTTGCTTTTAAAAAAAAGTACTCAAGGGCTTCCCTGGTGGCGCAGTGGTTGAGAGTCCGCCTGCCGATGCAGGGGACACGGGTTCGTGCCCCGGTCCGGGAAGATCCCACATGCCGCGGAGCGGCTGGGCCCGTGAGCCATGGCCGCTGAGCCTGCGCATCCGGAGCCTGTGCTCCGCAACGAGAGAGGCCACAGCAGTGAGAGCCCTGCGTACTGCAAAAAAAAAAAAAAAAAAAGTACTCAAAAATACACCCTCCGTGAAAGTTGGTTTATAGATCTCTAGTTTAAAATCATGATGGCCTCCTTGGACTATTACGGCTTTGGGTTTCTACAAGAAGGTTCAGTTTGGCATCGTTATCTGCTGCCTTGAGGACTCCTGACTGGGCGACTGGGGGTCCCTGCAGGCTGGGTAGAGCCTGGGGCGGCCTGAACACTTGATTGAACCTAGGGATGCAGGAACGTAAAATGAGTTTGGCCTTTACTTCCAGAGGACCCAGACCCCTGCTCTTCTACTCTGGGGGATACAGGAGACGGAGAAGGGGCCTTCAAGCCAAATACACTTTGGCAAATGCCTCCCTGCAAGAATTGTTAAGTCAGGTCTTTAAGAAACGTGCTAGGATTGAATGGGCTGGGGGGACACCCAGGAGACTACATCCTCTGGCCAGCCTGCCGGAATCAATCATGGCCATTTGGGTTCGGTGAGAGAAAGTAGGAGGCATCACCTCTGCATCACCATCTAGGGTACAGGCCACCCTGCCAGGGTGGCCAGGCATTAGGTGCGACCACAGCGGTCTGCGGGAGAACCGCAGGGCTGGGCCCCTGGACGCTGGGTTTGCCATTCATCAGCGGCCTCAGCCTGGGCCGGGCCGGTGCCTTGCACGCACGCATACATCATGCATCAAGTCCGCCCTCCTTCACAAACAATCTAAGGGAATATGATTCTTTGCTTTCTGCCTCCTGACAGGTGGGCCTGGCCACGGGACCCGGCAGTAAATATCTCTCTTAAACAAATTGCTGTCACTGCCAAGTCACCAGGGGCATTTAAGAGGGAATTAGGAATTAAGAATTTGTGGCGATGGGTAATAAAAGACGGATTGGCTTATTTGCATGGCTCTGCAAATGTGAGAGTCAAAATAGGTGGAAAAGGCTAAAATAAGACAGCAGTTATGCTTCTGAATGGGTCATGCTCAATCATTTGGCAATTAATTTGCCAGTTACTTTGTTAAAGTTGTGTGTAAGTCTGTGTCTTAGCTATACCTATATCTAGTGAATATCTTGTGCCTATGTTACTGTGTATGGTGTATTTACATATATAAATACGTGTTCTGTGTAAGATGTACACACACATATAGTGTACACATTCGAATGGGAAAGTTAAAACAGAGACTCTGCCTGTATGTCTCTGCGGCAGTAGTTCGGTTACCTGATGGTTGCGCTATGCGAAAGTGGCACATTCAATGTCTGCTTTTTATGTGCAGGGTGGTAGCTTCTGTTTGAATAATTTAAAGTTCATATGGGAAGAGTCTGTGTGCCCACACTTCAGGATTTCATCTTTTTGGCAATCTAAAAGGAAAAAAAAAAAGTTAGCTGGGGCCAATAGCTTGGTTATCCAGCTGTACGTATTTTATACGCTGTCAGTACCCTGACATAAGAAGATTATGATGTTGAAATCAGGCTTACAGATGTAGTTCCTACGTTCTCAGCCAGAAAATCCTCCAAATTGTTCCACCTAAATATTTCAGTCTCCCTGTTTAGGCCAAAAGGTTAGCTCAGGAGCAAAAATTATTGACCATAAAGAGATGCTGAGGGACATTTCAGGAAGTGATTGCTTGGCTGTGCTGTGCACATCGGAGAAACAACACAGGCTGGATGGTGTCTGTGGGGGCTGGTGGCAGCCGGCCCGAGAGTGCCTTTCTCTAGTGGACCGTGTCCTGTGCAGTCTCGTTCACATCCCAGGGAGGGAGTTATAAGCCATCAGGACCGAGTGCCCACTTCTGTCTGGTGGAGAGCCGGATGGGGTAAAATTGGGGAGCACAAGATGTGGCTTTGGCCTCCCCACTGTAGGCAGCCACACTGGGTTGTCCCCAGTTTGGAGGGGTACCAGGATACCCCAGGCTCCTCCCAGGCCCCTCCTTGGCCCTCATCCATCCCTTCTGTCTCTGCCTGGTACCAAGTGCTGATAAACTTATTCAAACTATTCGTGACAGCCCCTTTCTCTGTTACTTTATTTGTGGTTTGTTGCGGCTAAACAGAAAGCCTCTGATGTTTTGACCGGATGGGTTAAGGAAATGAGGGAATTTCAGTCCCTGAGAAACGGCTGATTAGAAAGGTACTGTTAGGACTGCAGAGAGCCCCTGGTACTCTGAGCTTTGCATGAGCCCGTCTGGGGGAAGGAAACCCGGGCGCTGGTACCTGGACCAGGCCGGTGACCTATGGGGTTGGGACAAAGTGGTACCACAGGGGACGTGGGGCTTTGTCGATCCTTTTGTAGGACCGTGGGGAGGTGAGGCTGCTGTGACCAAATATCACGCATGGCGTGGCTGAGACAACGGACGTTTAATTCTCACAGTTCTGGAGGCTGGAAAGTCCAAGATCAGGACACCGGCCCATCTGGTGTCTGGTGAGGGCCCCGTCTTGGTTCATAGACGGCCGAGTTCTCGCCGTGCCCTCCGTGGAGGAAGGGTGAGCAAACTCTCCGGGATCTCGTTTATGAGGACACTCATCCCAGTCACAAGGGCTCCACCTCAAATCCTGCACCTCCTAACACCATCGCCCTGGGGGTTATTAGGGCCTCAGCATATGAACTTGAGGGCGTGGGGAGCACGACATCCAGCCCGTAACTCCCAGCCCCAGAGGACGCCGGGATGAGGCCGATGCGAGGACATGATCAGGGCCCCGCCCGCCCCTCTCTCGGTAAACGCTGCTGTGAGCTCGGCTGCCCTCCTGGACTCCTTCATTTTCTTCCTCTGCAGTCAGAAGCCTCCACAGTTCACCTGTACTTCCTTCCCCTCTGCCACCAACCCCACCAGCCTCCCTGTTTTCCACCCCCATTCCGGTCCCCGCAGCATTTCGGAGGTGTCCAGCGTCGTCAGGTAACATACAGGCGACATAAAGTAGCCTCTGAGCGACCCCGGCCAGCTCTCTCCTTCCCGACTCTCCTGTCTGCAGCCCCGCAGACCATGCGTTGGACACCATTCTCTGGTGTCATTGGGCCCCTTCCCCGTCCTTGCTTGGATAGCACATCCTGGGGGACTCAGAGCAGTTTCACCTCCCCTGGCCGTGAGTAGCCCCTAAGCCCACTGGTCCTGTGCGCGGGCTCAGTCCTGGGTGACAGTTTAGGATGTAGGGGTCACATACAGTAGAATGGCAAAATGCAGATTCC
>NW_020173770.1:2508440-2545889 GCF_003031525.2 Neophocaena asiaeorientalis asiaeorientalis | reverse complement strand
GAGAGCTGGGATTCCAAGTCCCAGGGAGATGCTGGGTCCCCTTCCTGCTGCCTTTCAGGGCTGTCATGCTGCACGTGCTTCAGTAGAAGTGAATCCCATTTCAGCAGAGGAAACGCCTGGGTTTTTTTTAAGTCCCCCCCTCCCTTCTTTCTACCACCTGGGGGGATAAAGCCGTTTCAACCTATGTTCCAGAGTAATCATATTAAATAACATTGATATATTAATAATTTAATAAATCTTGTAATATAAATAATATTATGGAAGATGTTAAGATTTCACGTCCAGGGGTACAGGGGGCATCTGTGAGCTAGCTGACTTTCCCATCGCTCACTGTGGGAGTCGGGGAAATGCCAGGGGTGGTGGGCGGGTGGCGACATGGGGGAAAAGCACGCGCTTGGGCTCTGGGGGTAGGAAGAGACCCCTCGGATGGGAGAAGGAGGCTGGGACACGAGAAGCCCCTTCCTGCTGGGCAGTTCCTACTGCCCCCTCTGAGTTGGGCCGTGACCACACCGCGTCTCAGCCACGGTCCCTGAGGGGAAGGTCTCCATCTCTGTCCCCCACTCCCACCCCCATCATGGGGTGGGTCAGCCCAGGGGGAAGGGGGCTTTTGAAGCAGGTCTCTGTGGTTTGGACTCTCCTCACTCCCACCTGCCAAGGGGACCAGCCTGGGTCTTTCTCCAGAGCCCAGAGCCCCCATCACTCCCCGACCTGGCGCCTGCCGTCTGGCCCTCGGCCCCCGGGGTGGAGGCTGGCACCTTTCATTCAGCTCCTCTGCATAGCATTAAGCCCGGGGACAGGCACATCTGCCCTCGGCATGAGTTTCTGCAGACCACTGAGTCATTAGCAGAGATGCAATGAGTCCAGATGTTCAGGAACACGGCAGCGCTTCACAGACTGCCACTGGGACAAATAAACACGGAACGTGTGTAAGTCTATCGGGTACCAGAAATTTGGCAAGTCGGCGTCCTTACGAAAGGAAAGCCTGGTGACATTTGAGGGGAAGTGGCAGTGGGAGAAGGGGAAAGTGCTTTTATCTCAAATATCTCGAGGATAAGTGCTCACTTCTTGAAGGAAGGGAGTTGTAACTATTTCAACTTCACTTGAAGGGGGATGATTTATTCTCATTCTACAGCCTCTTCTGATGCTACAAATGTAATTTCCGGCCTCTGCAAGGCTGGGCTTGATGTGTTCCTGGCCTTGCCGTGTGCCGTACAGCGTGACCTCTAGAGTCACAGGGAGGTTATTTAACACCTCGAGGCTTCAGTTCTCCTGTCTCTAAAAGGGAATAATAGATACTCCCATTCTCAGAGGCTTGGGAGAATTAAGGAACCTGCCTTAAGTGATGCATTAGCTCAGGCTTATTAAAGAGGCGCTGTTAGGACGGCTGCAGGATTTAGTCCCTTTTGCTCTGTCATCTCCAGTGACCTGTGCATCAAACTCCAAGCTTGGTGATCTGAGAGCAGGATCTGGACTTAAACATGTGCATTTCAATAAAATGCTGAAAAACAAGTGCTTTTTTTTTTTTTTTAAATCTTTTGTTTAAATATAGCCTAATTGCAAAGGATATTGCCTTTTGAGTGGTACCAATAGTCAATGGCTTGGAGGAAATTAATGGGAAAATGGTGATACATTATACCCACTTAGGGTTCTGAAAAAAGAAGAAATGTTTCTGCAAAATTTAATTAAATGTTTGCATCAGAAGTTTATTCAGAATAATCCCTGTAATCGCACTGTGATCAATGACGTGATTTGTCGCACGTTGAGATGTTTCATGGTTTGGGTCTTGCGAGGATTCACCTGCTGAAGCCGTTTCCAAAACAACGACGAATGTTGAGAAGAGACATGGTCTCTCTCTCATGAAAGGATTAAGGATCTAGTTAATGTAAAGCAGACCAAGCCAGTAATTGTGACATTGACTAAACCAAGGTGTCCAGAGAGTGTGTTCTACTTTGGGAAAAGGAGCACAAAATTTCATTTTGGATTTTCTGAATAAAAACAAACTTTGCATTGGTGATTCCTCTCTTCCCTGACCAACAAAGATGTCCAGTTCATTTGACCATGATACCTGAAGATGTTACCCGTGTTCACACACTTCTTTTAGGTTAAGGTTTTATTAGAAGGAAATCTCTCAAGATGACAACCTACAGAAATAATAGTACCGAGGTCAGTTTCATTTACGATCTACTCTCCGCTACTCCAGGTAAATAAATCTTGGAGGGATGTTCAGCTTGATGTATGTTGACTGGAGAAGACACACTAGTATCATTTGCAAAGTCCATTTTACCCAATTATAAGTCTCATTCATTGATTTGTTCAATACTTGTGAATTTGAACATTCAAGAAGGACCAGCAAGTGACTAGTAACCAAGATCTGAAGCTCAGGAAAGAGAATCACTCATTGATTTTTTTAAATGTACCCATTCATTTCTTCAGCAACTTTTCTTTGATGAACGAGGCATGCTCCCTGCCCTCCCAGGGCTCACAGCCTATCGGTGACACAGGCGCTTAAGGAATCACTTTCCCTAGCGTGTGATAACTGAGGACCACTGGAGGTTGTAGGTAACACTGGGCTGGGTGTGATTAATCTCTCGGGGTGGAGACAGAGGCATCAGGTCAGAAAGATGGAGATGGAGCCAGAGACTCAGATTTGGGAGGTGGCTTGGTGGTGATGAGAGAGGAAACTATGAAAGATGGTCCTTGAACCGGAGGATTAAGAAATTAAAAGGAGTTATTTAACAAGGTCCTACTGTAGAGCACAGGGAACTATATCCAGTATCCTGTGATAAACCATAATGGAAAAGAATATGAAAAAGATATACATATATGTATAAATGAATCCCATTGCTACACAGCAGAAATTAACACAATGCTGTAAATCAACTATACTTCAAATAAAAAAAAATTTTTTTAATGAAGTTGTTTAAAGCCTCAGTGATCATCACTGGCATATTCTCGAGGCCTGGAAGAATGGAAATGTTTAAGAAGATTCTGTCTTTCTCTCTTTTTGTCACCCAAGCACTGCAGCCCAGTCCCCAGGTGCAGAAACTGTCTTTAACTCCATACATCAACCAAACAGGATAGTTGTGCTTTATCGACTGGATGCAACACAGGCAAAACCAGACTGAACTGGCTAGTTCCGAGAAGGCTAGCAAAGGGGCTAAAGTTCACACCTTTTCTCCTTATACACTGATTATAATACATTATCAGGCTGAGACCTCCTCCCATGCGGGTGTCATGACCGTATAAGAACAGAAAGAAGGCGTGGACCCTATTTCCTGAGACTCTCTGCCTTTTCCGAGAAATGAGGTGATGTCAGACTCCACCCCATCCCTCCCCTTTGACCCTTTACTATAAAAACTTTCTTCTGGTTGGGGAGAAGGTGCCTGTAGAGCGTGAGCCCCCTTTCTCCATTCTCTGGCCATCGAGTAGAATAAAAGCCTGTCTTGCTTGTACTGAACTCAGTTTCATTATTGGCGGCTTGGACCTCATAGGGAAGGAATTCCTTGACTGAGCGGGGGCAGTGGGGTGGGTGGTTTTCGGTTCATTAGGGCCCCAAGAGGGGGCCTCATGTCTAATTCGGTAACATCTGATGATGAGATTTTCCTCCGTAGGGGAATATCATGGCTGGTCCTATCAGGGCCCTTCTGCCATCGCCACCTAGCTCTACTTAAGCATCTACAAGAGAGGGAACATATTGGCAAGGTCCTGAGGCGACATCCCCAGAGCGTCTGGTTTGAGCTGCCTCTTCAAGAAATTTCCGGTGATGACTTGAGCTCCCTCAAGTGTTTGCAGGACACATACGTTCATTTTTGTCCTTCCAAATCCTTTTTCCTCCTTTCCTGCATATATTTTCTCCCTTCTTTCTGGTTTACTGAATTCTCCCATCTAAAAGTATGTGTTCGTTATAGAAAAATTAAAAACTATGGAAAAGTAGAGAAAAGAAAAAATATCACTCACCGTTCCTCATGTAATCGTAATTACCATTAGCCTCTGGTGTTATTTTTTTTTTCACCTCTTTTCCTAAATAATTTTTCTTTTACACACGTATGACCGTATGCTGTGTATACAATTTTGTATCCTGCTGCTTTATTTATTTTATATTGTAAATGCTTTATCAGACTCTTTACATGGTTTATCAGACTCTTTACATGTGTTTTAAGTGCTTTATCAGACTCTACATGTGTTCCTTTATATTGTAAATGCTGTATCAGACTCTTTTCATGTGGAGTTACTATAATGCATTCTTCCCTCCTCACTTATGAGATACAAATTATTTTCAGTGTTTTTCTAATATAAATAACAATGTAATGGACATCTTTTTGTGGAAAACTCCTTCTGTATTTAGGAGTATTCTTTAGGAATGGAGAATGGAAATGGAATTCCTGGGTCAGAGGACATAAACGTCATTAATATTTTGGGGACAGACAGCCATACACATCTGCAACGGCTCAGTTCCATGAGGCATGAACATGCCGGATTCACAGAAACCCTGCAAACAATGGGTGCTGTAATTAAAATTCAACCAGACAACAAACTGATCCCCATTAAACCCTTACGGATTTGACAGACACATCTACTAAAATTTAAGCTCGTGAAGACAGAGACGTTTGTCTTTTTTGTTTGTTTTCTTCATTGACGTAGCCCAGGCCCCTGGAACTAGCACAGAGCAGGCACCCAACTAATAGAGGTAGAATGGAATATACTTTCCCTTTGTCTAGGTGAGGAAGGACGTGGGCCTCTAACCTGATACACTGTATCGGGAATCTCTCTAGTCCTTGTTCATATATATTTCGGTCAGGGCTTCATTGAAAAAACTCAAGCTCAGGCTACATGTTGGTTCCCGGGACAAGTATTTCGAGAGCAGATTCGAACTTTCTGTTTCTGGACACATCTTGTCAGCAGGTTCATCAGAGACATGTTCCCTGTGGCTGCATGAGGCCAGGGGAAGTTATTTGAGTCTTGTTGTCAGCAGAGGGTGAAGCAGAGCCCTGCAGAAGGTGGGGTTTAGGTGCCTTTGGGCCCAGGTGGCAGAGACAGGCCAGCCCTGGCTTGTGGATGTCCTTCCCTGGGAGATCTGTGGGGAAAGGTCAGGCCCGCCCAGGCTTCTGTGCAGGCTCTCTGTCACCGACACATGTGCTCTTTATGAGAAGCCTCTAGCTCAGTGGCTAGTCCTTCAGAGCCTGGCTCTTCTGACCAGTTCCCACTAGCCCTTCTAGCCTCAGCTCAAATGACCCCACCTTGTAAGAGGCCTCCTTTATCGTCTCACGCACTGTCCGAGCTCATAGGCCCCTCCGCTATGGCCCGAATCTCGTTGCGCTGTCATTGTCCAACTGAAGTCTGAGGTCCTCTTGCATAGAAGATCTGGGGTCTGACTTCCTTCACTTCTGGTGTCTGCATTTCGACAGCCACCCCTGGATGCTTCTTACTCTTGCCAAAGTTCAGGCACCCTTGACCTTCTCTGGGGGCTGGGAAAGCCACCTGGAATCTCTGTGGGTGAGTCATCTCCCAGGGCCAGGGCCACTCCATTCCAGGGAGTGACGGCAGCCAGCTCGGGCTCGTGTGCAGGGTGGCAGGTCCACAGTGTGGCTTACGCCACCCGCCTTGGGATCACCCATAAGGAGGGGCTATCTCAAGACAGATCTTTTTGGTTTTCGTTTCTGTTTTCTTACTTACACAAACTGTAAAAGTTTTTATATACAACAAAATGAAAATAAGGGGTAAGTTATAAACGCCACCTCTTAATAGGACAGCAGTTAAATTGGAGCTGTACATCACTGACCACTAGGAAAAACGACTTTCGTAATTGTTTTAATTTTCTCTCTTGGTGTTATGAAGACCTTTATTACATACAGTTCTATATATTGCACTTTTATTTGTAATGAAATAAAGGTTGGAATTGAGGTTCAAACATGGCCTAGGTTTGAACATGAGGTTCAGACATGGCCTAGCTTCTAATGGCAACAAGTAAAGATAAACTCCATGGAAAGGGATTAAATATAAGCTTGAGACTCTAAAAGGCAGGATCCCTGCCTCCTCTCTTCCATTGCATTTGACCCCTCTCTTCTTCTTGAACGTTTCTTGTTTGTTTTTGTTTAAAATTTTTGTTGGAGTATTCACATTGTCGAGCTAGTTTCAGGTGTACAGCAAAATGAATCAGTTATATACATATACATATACCCACTCTTTTTTTTGAACATTTCTTGAACATATAATCTCTGCATGGCTTTATATCCAACATACAGAAGGATGTAACGAGAAGTTTGATCCATTGATGTGTCAATTTTCAGAAATATTTGCTCATAAAAACCTCCCTCTGGATTTTTTTTTCCCCATCATGGTAAAAAAGCTTGCTTTTTGCTAAAAGCCAAAAGAATGTCCCTTGAAAAGTAAATATTCAAAGATATTTTTTCCTTTTCACAGTCAAGATCAGCAGATCATTGGATTTCATAGGTATTAAAAACATGTCTATGTCTTTAATTTTCAGTAGAAAAAAATATATTGCATTTTTTGGGGAAAATTTGTTGCGGTTGGGAACATAGCAGCACATACAATGTGTATGTGTCAGGGGGTCAGGGTGTGGGTGTATCTGGTTGTTGATTTTCAAAGCAAGTACCCCCTTTGGGAATAAAAGTCAGGCGACAGTGTTAAGGAAACGTCTGCCTACTAGGCAGGCGTTCAGCGCTTGTGGGCATTCAGGCTATTCCGTCACTGCATCAGAGAACTCACTTTTGTTTCACGATGAATCTTTGTGAGTCCTGTACCTCTAGACAGAGCAGCAAAAAGCCAGCCTCCCGCTCTGGCATGTGGCTGAGATTTCAAACAGAGAAACAACCTCCTGTCCCCTAAATGGAGTGGATGAATATTGGAACCGCAGAGAAACTAAGACACTCGAGATCATTATTTGAGGTCAGGAGGTTTCCTGCTAAAAATCTCCCATTTAAACCCAAGGGGACTGGACTCAAAGCGTTTTTTATCAGAAGGCTCTGGAGTCAGGGATATGCTTTGACTGCTGGCGTAAGGCTTTTGACCTGTAAAATTCCAGAGCTGGCGTTTGAACTGGGGTCTTAAGGAGACAGTGATGACGGCATGGGTGAATTTAAATAAGTCTTCTGTGTATTTTTAAGTACATTGTGGAAGGGGCTGCTAGCGCTGATATATCACGCTGCATTTTCAGAGTGGTTGGTATCATTACCCTTCCTTCTCACAAACGTGGAGCTAGGGGGGCACTGCTGTTTTTGTTAAACAGCCAAATAGCTGCCCCACTGAAGTCGGGGGCTGCCTTGAATAATATTGTTTATGAATTGAAAGAATGAGGTGTAGGGGCTTCCCTGGTGGCGCAGTGGTTAAGAATCCGCCTGCCAATGCAGGGGACACGAGTTTGAGTCCTGGTCCGGGAAGATCCCACATGCCGCGGAGCAACTGAGTCCGTGCGCCACAACTACTGAGCCCACGAGCCACAACTACTGAAGCCCACATGCCTAGAGCCCATGCTCCGCAACAAGAGAAGCCACCGTAGTGAGAAGCCCGCGCACCACAAGGAAGAGTAGCCCCCTCTCGCCGCAACGAGAGAAAACCCGTGCGCAGCAACGAAGACCCAACACAGCCAAAAATAAATAAATAAACTTAAAAAAAAAAAAGAAAAGAAAAATGACATGTGACCTGAATGTCTTGGGACTTGTAAATGGATTCTAACCCCATTCCAGACGAAGAGTCTCAACCCGGCTTGAGCAGAGGGAACCCCTTTGCAGCAAAGGCTGGCGAGGAAGGAGCTTTCCAAAGGGAAAACCCTTCTTTAGATGTGCCAGCGTTAGTCCATATTAAAAAAATGAAAACCCCGTGATTCTGGAGTCATGCCTCAGACCGTGGGGCTCCTCATAACATAAATAATTACCAAATGGGACTCACTTATTCGTTATTTATTTACAGCTGTGAATTAATAGCATTGCTGCTGTGTTATGAATGGAAGACTATGATTGGTTAGACCCCTGATCAAAATCAGATCAATTACTGCTCATTTGCTATTGATCTGGCTGGTCCTAGAGGTTGGGTGTGGGTTTAATTCCCTTTGTCTGCTCTCCAGTAAGTACTGTTTTAGCTTCACCTTGATCATGGCTTGAGTCCCATCCTGTTGTCCCTTCACTAACTTTAACATCATGAGGACAATCCCTGGCACAGAGGAAAATTGTCTCCAAATCGAGGACATGGAATTCCGGCTTGTAGGTGCTGAGGCCAGAACTGATCACACGCAACTTTTGCTAAGCCCCTTCCCCACGCGGCCTCAGAGCGGGTGCTGCCGCGCAGAGCGTGCTATTTAAAACTTGGTTTTAGGAATGAGGCTGGATTCCGGGTGTCCGTCAACACATGTGACTGGTCGTCACAGAGGCTGTTCCATCTGGCTCCTTTCCGGGCTGCCTGCCTGATGCCTATTTTGGACTACTGAACAATTTTACCTTTATTTCATTTTATCTTTTAATCCAGAGCAGTTTTACAAATCAGATGGCCTCTTGTGATATGCATGTGGGCTTAAAGATACGAGATTCTTTTTTCTTCCTATTTTTTTTTTTTTCTTTTTTTTTTTTTTTTTTTGCTTTATAAATCATTTCTGCATCTCAGACATTTATAATCATCTTTCTATTTCAGGGTATTTGTATTGGGCAAGGATGGCCCAGGATGGTGGGGCCTCCACTTGACCTCTGATTGTGGGGATATAAACGAACCCTGCCATTAGGGTCTGTGACCACCCGGCGGCCTTCCAGACTCTCCGTTGTTGGGACAGGGAAAGGCGGAGCTGGAATGTGTGAGATCTCAAAGCCAGAAAGGCTGGGACCCTTGGAGAATAAATTTTGCGATGCTCACCCAAGGCTTTTGTTGGTGTATCTTAACCGTGATTGGATTAGGAGGAATTTATCACGTCTGACAAAGTTCTAAGGTCTCCTGTGCTGGATAGGGGGTGGGTGGGTTATCGGCCCCCTTAGAATTTTCTCTCCAATGTGCTGCAAATGCAGACGATGCTCCCGGCTTCCAGGATTTCACCTTTCTGTCCTCAACCGTTTGATCCACAAAATTACCCATTGTGAGGGCATTTGTCTGTTTACTATAATGAAGACAACCGGGTTTGTAATTGTCTATTAAATGGTCTATTAAATAGTGTCATAGCTAGAGGGACCTCAGCAAAAATAATTCGGCTTTTCAATGCTTCACAGCCTCCCTCTCCTCACACACTCCTCACACTCCCTCTTTCTGCAGCACTTTTTAGGAAGATCGCTTAAAGCGTTCTTTCTTCTTTTTTCAAATCTCGGAACCTGAAGCTATGCTGGTGATTTTTTTTTTTTCTGGGATTCAAATCTCAGTTTCCCCAGGATGTCAAGGCGTTCCTCTTGCCTGGCGGCTTCCCCGGAAGCTCCTTTGTCTCTTCGATTTGTTGACACGGTAGTTTCCCCTCCTGGCTGATCGATCACCTTTGCTTTGGTCTTGCTTTCCTGTCTCGGGGGTCCTGTCTTCTCCAGGCTCCCCTGAGTGCTGGGCTCACTTCCCGGCCACATCCCCCGGCCCCATCTCACCTCTTCTGTTTGCCTCTTTGCCACCTTTATCCCTACCTGTGTTTTTAGGTGGACCTTCTGTAGGTGTTGATTTCGTGGGCTCGATTGATTTCTGCTCTGTCACACTCACCACTGTCCCCCACTCTTCCCTGCAAACAGGAACCCAGAGGCATATTTTACACCATCCAGTCCCTAAATACTAGCCTCTGAGGGTCGTCCCCCAAATGTGGCCCTTGTTCCTTTGGTGCCCACAATATGCTTTTTGGCGGATGTACATTCAAAACGCTAATAACTAGGAATTTGTTTTGTTGCTTATAAGTAAAACTAGCTCATCACATCCAGGATTTCATAGATGAGGATCAAATAGCGAGAATGAGGCTGGAACAGGTTTTTGATTAATTTTTTTTGTTAAAAAAGCCAGCTTAGGGGAAAATATTTAGTAAATAACATTAAGTGGGCACATTGACAACTGTGAAGGGGACAGACCACCCATCTGCTCTAAGCAGCCCTCATTTTACAATGAAGGAACGTGGAGTCTGGGAGGGAACAGGCTGGTTTGTAAGGAACTGAGCTCTGAGGAATCCAACTGTGGCTCTCAAAGAGATGGGCTTGATGCCTGTGGAGCCCCAGGGGCCAGCCTGTAAGGCGCTTTCCAGTGAGGGGCAGCCTGGAGCCGGGCAAGGTGGGCCCCACAGGGGACGTGTGCTTGCGTTCTGTGGGCTCAAGGGGCTGCTGGGAACGAGACCAGGTCGAGCCTTCCCGGGAGAAGACCCCGGCATCTGTGTGCCCTGGAGAGTAAACGCTAGGAATAAGGAGTAGGTCTGGAGTCCTGTCTCTTTGTTCAAGATTCTGTCACATTAATATCATCCCTGCTTGACACCATTGTTCTCCCTATATTTTCACAATCCTCACTGTTTCTCTTTGAGCATCATTCATTCTACCCATGGTGGCAGGATAGTTTGTGGGGATACTCATTTGTGTTTGGTTTCTAATTTTCCCCTTAAACCCTCCGACCCAGTAAATAAGCCAGGGTGTGCCAGACTTTGTTGGGGACCTAGTACAATAACTTCGCTCCTTCCTTGCTAAGAGATCCCTGAATATGGGGGGGGGCCCAGTTCCAGAGGGTAAACATGATCTGTGTCAGCCATTCCTGGCAATTTTGTTTTCCTTTGCTAGTGATTGGTGTTTAGGTTGTCATGTGATCCAGCTCTGGCCAATAAGAGCTATAGGAAGTCTTTGAGGAACTTTTGGGCAAGTTTCCACTTTTTAATAAGATACAGGCAAATGAGGAGAGATTCCTTTCTGCTTGGGACAGCGTGGTGTAAGGTGCGATATTCAGCACCACAGCAGTCATTTTGCCACCAAGAGGGAAGACATGGTCAACTCTCTGAAGATGAATGAGGAAGTGTTGAAGGAGCCTTCATATACTGTTGAGTCATCAAAGGATCCTTGGAAGTTCCTGTCTCTGGAGATCTTGTTAGGTGAGATAATTAATGCTATTATTAATTGCATCCGTTTTTGTTTTTTTTTTTGGCCAAAGTGTCCGGAATGGTACACGGGCACTTTTACTCTCCCATGCCCTTGAGGTTTTGTTCTGCCTGAGGGAAAAGTTGGCAGCAGAGTCTACCCATCCTGGCTTTTGTTTTCCAGAACCTGAGCTCCTAAAGAGTTCACACCCTGGGGGTCAGGGGAGGGAAGAGTTGCCAGGAATTCCTGACAAAAGTCACGATTGCTCAGAGATGCAGGTCTCCACGGTGTACAAGGAAGGCTTGTCCCTGGTAGGGGACTCCCAAGAGTTCCAGGTTTCGTGGCCCAAGCCTGCCTCCAGTGGAACGCTTGGACTCGAATGATGAGGCTACCCATGAAGCCTCTGATGGGCTGGGGATGCAAGGACTTTGCCGATTTTCTGGACACCTCAGAATCCCTGTACTCTTTTATTATTTTTTTATTTTTTGCGCAGGCCTCTCACTGCTGCGGCCTCTCCCATTGCGGAGCACAGGCTCCGGACGCGCAGGCTCAGCGGCCATGGCTCACGGGCCCAGCTGCTCTGCGGCATGTGGGATCTTCCCGGGCTGGGGCACGAACCCGTGTCCCCTGCATCGGCAGGCGGACTCTCAACGACTGCGCCACCAGGGAAGCCCAGAAGCCCTGTACTCTTAATGTGGACTGAAGGAGGAAGAATGGGAGCTCCCAGGAGATGGCTGAGATAGAATTCCTGCCGACCTAGTGGGAGGGATGCTTGGAGTTGAGCTTAACTTGATTCTAGGGAAATCCTGAGTCTGTGGTGCACGATCTATTCCTACTGTACCACACTGTGCCTCTTGCGGCACTCCTTGCCCCACATTTGTCTGGCCGGAAAGCTGAATTCTCCCCAGAACATGCTTAAATGGAGACGAAGGCAAGGAGCATTGGCCAAAGACAATCTAGGATCTGAGTAGATGCAACGTTTGCCAACCTTTGCCTTCCTTCTGCAAAGGACTCCCAAGGAATGCACCATTAGGGACTTCCTACTACTTAGAGCACCAAGGAGCCAAGGACAGTGCCTTTACAGACCTTTCTTTTTGTATGAAGATCATTCAGAACAAGGCATATTTTGAGATGTACTAGTTCAGCATTTTAAGATGTTACCATCTGGAGTCCTCTGATCGGTGAGCAGTTGGGATAGAATCTCAATAGCTATACTTCCCTAATTCTTCAATGTCTCATATTGTATTTACTATAGTTCATGGTATAAGTTCTCCCCCAAAAGACTTAGGGCCTTTTCCTTGATGAAAGTTTTCAACACTACAACTGAGTTTCCTTTCTTGAGTCACATTAAAAAAAAATAACCTTTTTTGGTGGGGAATAATTTCAGATTTACAGAAAAATTGCAAAGATAGTACAGAGAGTTCCTGTCTGCCCTTCACCTGTTCCCTTCCTAGTGACATCTTACATAACTGTGCACATTTGTCAAAACTGAGACATTGGGACGTTTGTAACTAAGCTACAGACTTTATTTTCCCAGTGTTTTTCATTTGTTTGTTTGCTTTTTGTTTTGTTTTGTTTCCCACAAATGTCCTTTTTCTGTTCTAGGGTCCAATCCAGGATCCCACACTGCATTTAGACTAAGTCATATTTAATTTTGTGTGCGAGGTCATTGTTTCTGTTTTCCATTCTGTTTTTAGCACACAGCTTTCAGTCACCTATCATGTTCATCTCGTGGCCTTCTGGACACCAAAATGTCATTCCTGTCACTGAATATAGAATTCATATCAGATAATGTCTCTTTAATAAAGTTCCCAGCTTTTACACAATATCTGTGAAGCTGCTAAAACTTGGACAAAATTTAAAGGCAGTCTGGGCCACAAGCCAGATCGTAGCTTCAAAATATAACTTGGTGAAAACTATTCCCCAGAGAGCACCTTGGAAGGGAACACGTATAAACCCGCACAAGTTAAAATATTTTTTCTTTTCATGCAAATTTGGAAATTTCCATATTCCTCCTTGTTTAGGGGCTGAAAGGTTAGGAGGCAAGTGGATTTGTATTTTTATCCTTTCTGTGAGAAGATTAGCATGTACTGCCTTTAAAATGCTCGTAATCGTTTTTAATATCCATAGACTCTCATATATGATTGTCTAAGTAATCCAATTGGGAAATTAATTGCTTCATCTTGTAAGTTTCTGAGTACAAGATGTGGAAGAGATATCAGAATGTAATTCTGTTTGATGGTATCTTGAGATAGGCTCACTCTTGGAATTGATTTTTGGGTCCGTAGGCACCAACCGTGATATCCTCTACAGTTGGGGGAGCCCGACCTTGTTGTTTGATGCTATATAGTCACATTTACACTGTGTCTATATTTGGCTTCATAAACTCGTGGAACAAAATTGTAAAGTGAATAAAAAGTCCATAATCAATTATTTTGCCTTCGTGACATGAGAACTGACTTGTCAGATCCTTTTCTCACCAAGTCACCTGTGCTTTCTTGCGGTCATGCATGTATGATTATTTCTTCATCAGCTCATGGAAACCTCACCAGCAACACTCCATACGGGGATCCATGTCAATCTCATCTTGACAGATACAAACAACACAGCACCAGCCACCATATTTGAGCATCCTGCATTATTTTCCCCTGGCCTTGTGCATTTTTTTCTCAACTTACATTCTCTAAAGACGTGGGTACAGTCTTCACGCACTGGGCACTTGACTCTAGGGCAGACTAGCTTCATCTTCATGCTTTTGGAGATTAAGCTTCTTTCAAACCCGCTTCCTGTGAACTTCCTCAGCTGCGCCATTTGCATATAATCTCGCCTCTTCAAATCCCCGTAGATCTAAGATCTGACTTGCTTGTTTCTTGGGAATCACAAATTTCTTTGCTGGGTTCTCCAACTTTCTCTAGGTATAAGGGACTTCTGCCCCCGCTCCCCTTTCCACCTCCGCGTACCTAGCTTGCAAGATTGTGACCGAAACTGGTGAAGTTCTGTCCATGCCCAGTAGCCAATGAAGGGCATCATTTCTTGAGCACCTTCTGGGTACCAGACATCGTCCATTCCCTCAGGAAACTCATGGATCCTCCCCACAACTTTGTGAGACGGCTCCTTCTATTTCCCCCATTTTGCCCGAGAGGAAACAGAATTTAAATAGTTTAGTGTGAACTTAAATAGCTTCTCTGGGCCACAAAGCTAGTCCCTGGGCCATAACGCTGGAGCTGGAGCTCACGTGTGCCGGGACCCCAGAGTCGGACTGTGCTCTCTCCCCGGAAGAGACCTGTGATCGGGTGAGCACACAATACATATTTTTAGCTCATCAATCTAATGCCCTTTCTTAAGTGAGGAAGAATTCACTCTCCTAAAGTGCATTGTGACTGCATAATGCAGTCTCCCAGTATATTGTTTAACTGCTCCCTGATCTTTGGATGACTTTATTGTATTACCTACTGTCATTATTACATTCTGAAATTGATTTTGGAACAGTTCAGTCTTTCCTTTGAACTGAATGATAGGATGCTCCGATGTTGCCAAGATCTCTCCATCCCGCGCAGGCATGGAGGGAACTCTCCAAGCTCTTGGGAAGTTTCCTGATCATTTTCACTAGTGACGTCAGGCAACGTGGACCACCACATTTTTTGAACCCTCTCCCTGGGTTGTGGCCCCTTTCCCAGAACGGAGCTGTTGCAGCTGCCTTTGAATGTTTGGATTTCCTTGAGAGCTGGGTGACCACGTCCAAATCTGCCTGAGGGGTGAGATGGTGTGATTTTCCCAGGTTGATGTAGGCATTTCTGGAGGCTCGGGGTGGGGGTGGGGGAGGAGGAAGGTCTGCTGGCTAGGCTGAGGGGCCATGTCCTCTCCAGGCTCTAATTCTTATGTGGGTCTCTCAGGGGGCTTAGTCCAAGCCTCCATCCTTCACAACTTGACCATCCTCGGGTCTCTCTCCGTTTGGACTACGTTGTGTCTCAGTGCTGTGTCTGGCTGGGGGACACTTAGTGGGACTGGGCTCACTGCACCTGGTGGGAGAGTATCAGAGGCCTTTGGATACAGGAGGTGGGGGAGCTGAGTGAAGCACTGGCTGGGTCTCAGGAAGCACGGGCTAGTGGAGGATGAAGACAGGTGTGCGGGTCATCCTAACCTTCTCCTCGTTTCCAAGGTGGAGTCAAAAATGTCTTGTTGGTGGAATTAACCAGATCCCTGTGGGCGTCTCCCTCTCTCTCCATTGGTGTAGTCGTGCCTAGTGGGTCCTACTTGTCGTTTTGGAGGAAACTTGGCAATTAGTTGGACCCTGAGCATGGCAGGCAGGGGCGAACCTCTGGGGGTTGTTTTTGTTAGCGATTTCTCTCATGTTCCATTTTCTATGAAACAGATTATTGACTGAAAAGATAATTTATTCCCTCATCCTCTGTCTTAGGACCTCAAGTCAATTTATGCCACGTTAGCCAAACTCGGTGCTGACTGAAAGTGGGATCACGCCACACAGGCTGCCCCCAAACGTGGGCATGGCGGGGCACCAAGAGTGTCAGCTAATTTAGAAAGAAACGCCTGCCCGTGTGAGGATTTATTTATAATTAGATATTTTACCTTGAGAAACTGCATTTTGGTGAGAAGTGTACCAATGAGAGGAGGTGCCTGGGCAGACCTCACCTGCTCTGGGTTTAGGGCAGGATCTGTGTATTTCTCCGGTGCCGTGTCCGGAGTGAACTCTGTGGTGGGATCATGCCTGTGTCTCCAAGCACTGTGAATAGTTTCAAAGCCTTTCCAGCCCGTTATTTTGTTTGTTCTCCATAACATCGCCAGACCCTGAGCCCCAGAGAGGTGAACTGACCTGTCTGGGCTCACAGGTGGGAGATGGGGCTAGGATGGGGGTCTCCCCATTGCCGGCCCCGCACTCACGTCTGGAAGGACTGGGTCATGGCCATGCTCATCTGGGGACTCACTATGACACTGTGTGGTTGCCACTGCCGCTGCGTCCAGTGTTAGCGAGAGCCAGGAAGATGGCACCCTGGCAGGCGGCCCGCACTGTTCCCGTGGAGCGCCAGTCACCCTTCCATCGTTTCTGGAGGGCCACCTGCAGATCGCAGGAAGGTTTCTGCAGAGTGAATTGCAGCGGCTCCTTGGGTGGATCCTCAAGGCTCAGGAGGTGAGGAGAAGAGGCCTGTGGGCTCCTGCACTGCCTGCCCCCTTCCTCTGTGTCATGTACCACGCCCACCCTCTTCTGAGCACACGTTGCTTCCCTCCCACAAAGGGCACAGGCTCTCCTTCCCGCGTCTCTGCTCCAGGGCAGGAGGGCTTGTGGCCAAGATCTGGGGCTGCTGAGCTAGCGGGAGTGGGGTGTGGGCGTGGTGAGCAAGTTTGAGAAGAGCTGGTTCAGGGGTGGAGGAGGTACCACTGCTCCGGGCCACGGGCCGTGTTCCAGTGGGAAGGATTGGAGAGCAGGAATGCAGAAGTAAAATACGAATGCAAAATGCAGCACTGGAGAAATTCCCGGGGGCCGCCCTTGCTTAGGATCACACTAATAGAGGGAGACAAGTGGAGGGACGGCTTCCAAGTATCAGAAATGAGCCCTCAACATCCGGGGCAGTTGAGATCCAGAGGGCGATCCTCAACAGTGGGAAGATGGACCGCGGAACATCATCGCCAAGCTCTCCTTCCAGCCGAAGCTGGCGTCTGCTGCGCGCAGCCCCTTCAAAATGAACAGACCGGGTTCATTCAGGGAGGCAGGCTGCGAAGACAGACTGGCTCCAGGGGCCCGCCACATGGGGGCAGCAGCTCTGAAAAGTCCACACTGCAAGCCACTCTCTGTGGCTGAGACGCTGGCAGACGTAACTTGCCTATTAATAAAGGACGTTTCGAATTTTAAACAATTTAGGGGAGAAATCCTGCTTGAATATTAGTCCAGAGTTTCCGTGTATATTCATATTGAAATTTATCTCTAGAAAATAATCCATAGATAAAGAATAGAAATCACAGCCAGGGTGAAATAACCCTCAGAAGATCACAGTATGTGGTCGATTTTCTGAGTGGATGAAACTGGGTTTCTAGCTTATGCCGGGAGTATTTGAGCTAAATTAAGTCATGAGAGAAGATAATACACTGTACCATCATTTTAAAGTAATTTAATCACGAAAACTAAAAATTTGGAAGAAAACAGATATTTTACTTAATAGAAACCATCTGTACCGTACAGTAGGCAAATTGTATAAAAATGAATAAAACTGTCTCTGGAGGAGAATGGCTCAGACACTGGCTTATATAATGAAGATGTATTTGTGCCTTTTAGCATTTGCATTGTGTATTAGATGAAGTAAATCACACCAGAGTATAAGGGAAACGGTTACAAATTTTATTGCCATCGTATGACAGGTGACAAATGCAGCACTAGAAACAACGCCTATGAGGGGCCCATCCCCAACTCCGAATGGCTCTCCACTTCGGACTGGTCTGCATGGATCAATCGTTACTGAGCGGCGGGTCACTCGGACGTTTTCGTCTAGCTACTGTCGCTTTAGTGGCTGGCACCCGCAAGGACCATCTTTTAACTTGTTTAGGCTCCAAGTATGCAATTTGAATTGGCTCCGCCAGGGAAGGAGCTAATTTAAACATGTCTGGAGTGGCTTTCGCGCTGGACTTTTTGGCTGGAAGGATGTGGGCGGGTGATCTGAAATCCGTCCCTTTACTCCTGTTGACCTACATCAAAATGCATTTGTTTGACAGGAAACTTTTGTTCTCCCGTAACAGGGGCTGGCTCACTCCACTCTGTAGCTGAAGGCACTTGCTCCTAATCTGCAAATTAACTAAATAATCACAACTGCTAATTATACAGCATCAGGCCTGGAATACATAGGGCTTGAGTAATAATCAGCTTTTTAAATTAAGTTGGTGACAACCACTATTAGCTGCTGTGATTTAATAATCCCAATAAATGTGCACATTTTAAAAAGGGGCTCTTTGTAATTTTTTCCCCAGCATTTGCAACTGAATCTGTTAATGAAAAGAGAACACAACAGTTTTATGTTACAGATGATGCCATAATAGGTAAATAAAGGGGCTCCTCCAGATGCTGTGAACGATGGAGATGCCGTGAACATGAATTGGAGAAGCCGTGAACATGAATTGGAGATGCCGTGAACGTGAATTGGAGAAGCGGAGCGAAGTCTGAAGTCAGGTTTCTACTTCTGTTTGCTATGATGAATTAAGGCCAGAAAGAGAATCGGATGCCTATCGTATATTCAGCATTTTGGGGCAATAAGGAACAGACCGTTAACAAATACGTAAAGTAAAAACACCTCCCTGAAGATTTAGAATTTGGCAAATTTAGAACAAACGAGATGCAATTTTCTACCTCGTAGGCTCGCCTGGATTTACCTAATGTTATTATAATATATTGGCTCCAATGGGGGACCTGCGTCCCTAGGACTGAGGCACACACCTCAGCGCCAGGTGGGGGGCTCCTTGAGGGGAATTGGCCCCTTTCCCACCCCCCCCGGGACTCCTGCACCCCAGAGCCCCCTGGGGGGAAGCCACCCCACAGAGCAGCTTCAGTTGCAAGTCCAAAGGGCGTAGGGGGCACTGGAAGTAGAGTGGGTCTGGGGGGGCTCCATCTGGGTCGGCGGGGACCCTCACCCTGCCGGACCCGGGTCCTCCTCCTTCTCTCTCCCCACTGCCGAGAGCACTTTTTTTTCCTAGTGGTCAATTGAAATTTTATGGCTTAGTTATTTAAAAGAGACTATAGAAGAACCAAACGAGGGAAGGATGATGGAAACACTGCTTGTCTTTTAGAATAATTACTCTTGATAGCAATTTGCACTAATTTGCATTGAAAACACCCATTTAACCAATCTGCTGAAAAGGGCGGCTTCTTGTGCACTGGTTCCTAAGACCTCGCTGCAAGTCTTCTTTTTCCCTCCAAATATAAATCTAGTTTAGATCGTGGAAGTAGTCCAGGGCAGGGAGGAGATCTCTCAGCGTAGGCCCGGGATCAGGCTTGTTTTAAACTACCTGCGCCAAATTAGAATATTGCATTTCACGGCAAATTGGCCTCATTTCTCATGAATTGCCCTTTCTATGTGGAGCAACTTTAAAAGCCAGGAGATGAGGGCAAAGGTCAGAGCCAGGATTCCAGGCTCTGTTCTCTCAGCTTGACCCTAGACAAAATCCCTGATCTTCATGTCCTGCGTTGTTTTTCATCAGACAAGAAAATTAGCGAAATATTTTGATCTCTTCACTCTCCAAGGCCTTCACAGTATGTACACATGTATAATGTAAGCGATGTTATTACTAATCCTAAGCTTTGGTGGGGCGTGCCCGCCCCCATACGATGCCTGCAGACTGACAATGATGGTCTCACTCGTCTCTCAACCCGGGTGGGGGAGGGGGCTTGTGGGCTTGGATGGGTCTGTGTGTCGGTCACGTGACCAAGGAAGCCACGTGGAGACAGTTTCCCCTGCACGTCTCTCTCTTCATACTTGGCTTCCTTCTACTGCACCTGATGTTCTCCTTGTACTTTATTTCAAAAAGAGAGATGAAGGTCCAGTCTGGCTGTAGGTGGCAACCATTTGGACCCTCACTGCCACTCCTTTAGTTTCTTCTTTTCTGCCATTTTTGGGTTCTTATTTTGTTTCGTTCTGTAACTTGAAAACATTTAAATCTAAAACTCGGGAAAAGAGATGAAATTCACAGGAGGTATTATTCTGAGCCTGCTGGCTACATCTAAGACTTGGTGAGCAGAGGGTTGAGAGCGGTGTCAGGAGGGCACTGGGCTAGAATTCAAGGAGCCGCCAAGTGTCTCATTTTACAGATGGAGAGACTGAGGCCCCAGAGGGGAAGCCAGGTGGAGAGCTTGGGCATCTTTTCCTGTTTTCCTTTATTTGCGTCAGTCCCTAAAGTGCCCATGTTTTCTGCACCGATGATTCAGACACTCTGAATACGGAACAGAGTTTCTGGAATTCGAAGTTATGGCTGAAACCAGCTGAAAGCCAAGTGCAGACTCTTTTGTCCCATCCCTGGCTTTGTTCTTACCCCTCCCTGCTTTCTTCCTTTCCTTCTGCTCTTCCTTCCTTCTTTCCTTTCTTTCTCCCTTTCTTTTCCTCTCACTTTTTCTCTTCCTTTTAAGCTAATGTTCTGATCAGTCTAGTTTCACCTGAAGCTCAGCATGCAGACCTTCCCAGCCTTGAGCCGCGCACAGAGCCATTGCAGGGGTGCCTGGGAACGCAGGCTCTGTGATGAGGGACCGAGGTGGGGTGCATGGGGTGCAGGTGCACAGGGTCGTCCCTGTGCCCTCGCTTCAAGCCAGAGCACCTTCTGGCTGTGAGGCGTCCTGCAGAGGCCAAGAAGGAGGGCTGGGCCAGAGGCAGAAAGAAAGGGAAGAAAGGAAGGCTGCTCCTGCCAGAGCCGCTGGAACCGAGCCCTCGCAGTTGCATCTCTCGTGCACTAGATGGCACTCTTAAGCTTTACAAGGAGCCGGGTGCGCGGAGCGTAGATGTGACATCCCAACCTTCCCCGGCGCCTCCTGCCGGAGAGGCTCCTGGAGAGACAGGGAGAGGGGAGGAGAGTTGGAGGCCTCCTGAACATTTCCTGGGGCCCCCAGTGTGTGTGGGGGCCCCCGCTGTCCCCTTGGGCGACCAGGGCTCCCAGAGACCCACAGAGCCGCTGTTGTCAAAGCCAGGAATTGCCAGTGTGGTCCTCGCCGTGGGCTCTCAGGCTTTGTTTCCTGAAAGGGGCAGAAGCGATCAAAAGAGCTGACTCTGACCCCCAAACACCACCAGACCAGCCAGGAGTAAGGGGCTTCGTTCCGGGATCTGATGGGAGGGTCTGCATTTGCCCACCTGGTGCCGGTTCAACGCTGTGCTGGAGAATGATCCCTCCTAGGGAGGCCTCTGCATGTTTGGGAAACCTTGCATCCCCTCCAGTGCGTGAGGACGCCTTCCATCTGGAAGGCGTGCCCAGGGCCCTGTGCCCGGGGAGGGGGGAGGGTGCCCTGCTGTACGCAGAGGCTCCCTGGGCCACGATTAGCCACCTGGTTGCCTGTGAGTCCCTGAAGCTGGGCCCAGCCAGGGCCAGGTGGGGATGAGTGACGTACAAGAACTGGGTACGGTGAGCAGACAGCGGGGTCAGATCCTGTGACAACTGTGTGTCTCAGCAACCAAAGCGACGGGAGGAGCCAGGAGAGCTGGGCCAGGGCCACCGCAAGTGGTGTTACGGCTGGGGGGTTAGGGTTAAGGTGAAAGGTCAGGAAGCCACGCCTTCATACCAGTCGGCTGCTAGCGAATGGCAATCCACGCAAACTCTCTGGACTTCAGTTCAACCATCTAAAAAGGAGCCTGGGGATCAAATCATGTCTGAGATTTGGGTTGCATGATAAACAATAAATGTCTGAAATTTGGGTCGCACAATAAACGTGAACTAGAACAGATGAGGAAACATCAGAATTCATAGCATGTGACAAGGATAAGCGCTATTTCTGGAAACTTTTTATTTATATATTTTTAATTTTAAAATTTTTATTGATTTTTATTTTATTTTTTTAACTTTTTCCTTTATATTATTATATATCGTTGATTAACAATGCTGTGTTAGTGTCAGGTGTACAGCAAAGTGATTCAGTTATACATATACATATATCCATTCTTTCTCAAATTCTTTTCCCATTTAGGTTGTTACATAGTATTGAAACTTTTATTTAGCATATCTGTGCATGCACGCACACACACACACACACACACGAATGTGTGCATATACATAGATGTGTGTAGATCAGACCATGAAGTTAAAGTCTGAGAATCACCAGCCCCGTGCTCTGGAGGCTGACACGGTACAGGGTGCCTGGAACAAGCCAGGGCTTTCCAGTCCCATGCACCTGGCTTCCAAAGTGGCTCTGCCATATATGAGGCACGTGACTCCGCTCATGTGGCCGCTTCCCGCTCTGAGCCTCGCTGGGCTGAAATCTGTCACTATGCAGAGCCCTGTGTTACTTGGTGCTCTTGAAGTCACGTCCACCTACACACACGGCTTCCTAGGTTGGAACCATTTTAACTTGGGTGGAGACATGCTGGTGGGTCCCCGGTGGGGTGCACAGAGGGAGGGGTCTGCCGGATGGAAGGATCCAGAAGGACAGGGGGTAACAGTGAAGAGTCCCGGGGTGTCAACAGGCCAGCGAGTTGGCCAAAGAGAAGCCACGGATGGTTGCCAGGCAGGACTGGTCGCGTTCCTTTCTGCTCTGAATGTCAGCTGCACCCGGATCTGAAAGGTGCAATCGACCCTTTCTGTCGACTCATCACTGATCGGCTTTTGCAAAGGTCTGTGTAATGGCTTGAATAGAGCTGTAGATGTTGTCTCGTGTTTCATAACCTGGCGTCTTAGGACCAGGCTGAGAAGTAGGTAAGGAGCCTGCTCAGGCAGAGCTGTGAGTGGAGGTGGCACCTACTTGCCCGTCTGACCGGGCGGCTGAGCCCCTGGGCGCTTATCTGGTGGCTGCAACCTCACCTCTGGCATCCCTGAGCTCGGCCCACCTCCCGAGAGTACCAGCCTTTGCTCCCCGCCTGGGTCACTGTGACAGAGAGACCCACACTGAGGATGCGGAGATCCTTAGTCCAGCTCTGGTCTTTCTACCTGGAACGCCTTGGGCAGATCTGTGCCTCGTGTCTCAGTTTCCTCAACTGAAAAGCAAAGAGGCCATGTGGAATCATCTGTAGGCCCCTTGAGTCTGGCTGGAGCAGAGGTTACTCATCCGTTTTCACATCCCTTGGACTTGGGTCTGAGTGACCCTCCCCCAGATCCAAGTTCCATGGTTCCCAGCTTTACCTTGAATCAGACCCTAATTCCTAACAATTTAATTCATAAAAGCTTTGGTTTGCTGACTAGCATCCTGGCTTGGACTCCCATAGCCCTGTTTCCGATCCAGTGGGAAATTTTTAACCTTCAAGAATGTCTTGCAATTATCTCCCAGGAGTTTTCCTATTAGTTTTATAATCAACTTCACTGGACCAGCTAAGAATTGATATTCAGCCCAAACGCATTCTTGTCAAACTGCATAATTTTACCTCCTGGTTCTATTACTTTGTCCTGTGTTATTATAGGTAATATTTTAACTAGCAGTGCCTTAATTGTGTTTGCAGAACGTTATTTCTACAATATATTGGAAAGAGTTTTACAGGGAAGTGGGAGGAGTGTTCCATAATCCAATATATTTAGGAGGTACAAGTCAAATGTATCTGAACTGATTTCATTAGTGCAGACCTTCTCAGAGCCTTATCTATTCAAAGAGTATTGGGTGAGGGGAAGTTCAGAGGCCGGGCTCTGCCAACTCTGCCTCTTCCCTGCTAGGAGTTTGTGGGTCTACAGTCACTGTTGCAACAAGGGGTTGAAGGACATCATCTTTGGGGTCCTTTTCAAGTTCTGCCATTCCTTAATTTTGGTCTGATTCCTTCTTCCTCCTAAACAATCAATTGAGAGGAATTTCTTGGGCTTTTACAATATATAAGATACTCATGGATTATATTTCTTATTTCATATAGCTTATACCCATGTCCTGTGGGAATACCAAATGTATCAGACACGGCCTCTGCCCTAAAAAAAGGCTAAATTCACCTTGGGAAAACAGGAAGTGCCAAAGGTTTCCTGGTGATTCAGGGTCACCTATGTGAAGCTACATGATAGGTAAGAAGTCCAGAGAGAGAAGAACGGTGGTCTGGTCTGGTCAGGGGAGTTGAAAGGGTCAGGTTGGACCCAGGTGGATGTTACAACAAGGCTGTGTTTGGATAGATGGGTACCAGAAGGGAAGAGCCTTGAGTAGAGACCCCCAGGGGCATAGAGACTGGAGCTGTGCATCTGACCTCATTTCATAAGGGAGGGGTGGGGACATTTCTCCCCTACAATGCAAGTGGCATCTCAGTTTTACCTAAGTAGGCTTCCTCTGCCTGGTCCTGGGTTCTCCCTGTCTGCCCACCCTCCCTGCACAGGCTACTCTCTCCTACCTGAGTTGACTTGTTTGTACTTTTCCAAAATAAAAGTAACTCCTATTCGACGGGTGTGTGTAGTGAGATCCTGGTATTTTCCCTTTGCTCTCATGAGTGAGAAGTTTGAGGGGCGTAAGGCAGCCCCAGCATGACTCCTGGTGTGTAAGCTTCTCTCGTCTCCTCCCCTGCTTTGTTCTGAGGTGCCTGCGTGGGGACAGTGGAGCATAGATGTCTGCAGGTGGCTTAGGGAGCCGACGTTAACGGTCGCTCCTCCGTCACATTGCCTTGGAGCTGTCGAAGCCACCTCAGTATAAAGAAAGAATCGGTGACAACTGTCATCTTTGGGACGTAGGTGTTCATGTTGAACAATTCTGTAAATTAATTAACTCATTAATTTTTTCCACAAATACATTTATTTGAGCATCATTCATGTGCTACGCACTCGGGATACAAAGAGAAAAGGCAAAGTCAGAGTCTTTGTTTTTGGGGTGCTCGTGATCAAGGAAGAAAAACACCCAAGATAAACAACCATGACAAACAAATAAATTAAAATACCGTGCAACTGATGTCATACTGAACTGAGCCCCTATGTATTGTGCTCGTGTTCCAAGTACTGAGCTAGGGGCTTTGCATTTTTAATTTTCTTCTTTGATTAAATGCTCACAACAATCCTTTCTGAGCTGGTATAGTTAGTCTGTGGTTTACAGATGCAGAAACTGAGCGACAAGCAGGGTGAAGACCTTGGTCTATGTGATTCTATGTTGCTTGTTCTCTCAGGCACCAGGGTCATGATAGACATGGGAGTGAAGGTCCTGGGCCACAGAGGAGGGAGAAGTTAACTCTGCCTGGAGACCCAGGGAGGTCTTTAGGGTTAAGGAAACATCTGAGTTGGATTTTGAAGGATGAGTAGGAGTTTTCAAGGCATGAATTTGGAGCAGAGAAGAGAAAAACATTTTTGGAACCCGGGAACAACATGTGCAAAGGTCACAGGTCAGAGAAGAGGGGATTAGGGATCTGTGAGGGGTTAAGTCCATTGGGTGGGATGCTTGGGCGTGGTCACCCTTGTATGTCAGGGGGAGGACTTTGTATAAAATAACAGAAGTTAAGCCAGAAGAGTTAACGTGAATTTCTCTCCTCTTCTCCCCAAATTTACTAAAGCAAAGTGACATAGGTTATGCGGAGGGAGGTGATTTGTTTATCTGGAGGTGCAAGCATGGAGCAAACCATTATTCACTCCGTGAGAGAACCACCTGTGAAACTTTAAATGGTATAAAAGAAGCGCAAGAGTTCCTGCCCCTCCTCACGGCCCACAGCAAACTCCACCATCTGTGGACACATGGCGCTTCTTCACTGAGCAGAGCTCTCTCAAAATCCCCATCAGTTCCTCCAAAGTTAAAGATAGAAGTTCCATATGCAGTTCTTTGGGGTCTGTGCCCCAAAGAACTGAAAACAGAAACCAAAACAAGTATCTTTACACAGATTCTTAAAGCAGCACTATTCACAAGACCCAAAAGGTAGAAACAACCCAATGTCCATCCACAGACGAATGGATAAATAACGTGTAATATATTCACGCAATGGAATATTATTTGGCCTTAAAAAAGAATGAAGCATTGAAAACATCCCAGACAACAAAAGGCCACATGCTGTGTGATCAGATTTGCATCAGAGATCCAGCACAGGTAAATCCAGGGAGACAGAAAGTAGATTGGTAGCTGCGGGGAGCGAGAGGTGGGGGGAATGGGGAGAGGCTCCTCATGGTACAGTTCTGTTTGGGAATTGGATGGAGGTGATTGTTGTACATCACTGTGAGTGTAATCCATGCCATTGAGTTATGCATACTTTAAAGTGCTTAATTTTATGTTATGTGAACTTCACAGCAGAAAGAAAAAATCCCGGTCAATGCCGTTCTGGGGTGGGCACTGTTTATCAGCTGGAAAAGGGGGTAGCATGGCCAACAGCCTCCGTGTGGGCCCCGTGGGTGCCTGCATCCCCGAGAGGCCCAGTCCCCCTTCTCACCTCAGAGACCGTTCCCCGGGTCTCCCGGGAGGAAAGGATTCTTCACCATGTAAAGCAGTTATTTCCAAGTGGACCCACTTGACCCTGTAAATCACTTTCTTGAATGAGAGATAGTAAAGGGCAAAAGTTACTCCTTTCCTATTCTTTTAATTGCCTGGATCGATAGGCACAATTGATTTGAATGGAGAAATAGTCTCCAGGTAACATTTAGGAAGAATCACCGAGATGGGCACATCGCGAATGACCCTCTGCTGCTCTCCGCGGGGACCGCCTTTGGGGTTCTAGCCAGTGCAGCTGGGCCTACGCTCAGAGTGAGCGAGGCCAGAGATGCACGTCTCCACGTGGTCCTTTGGGCAGGCCCTGGATGCTTCCAGTGGGATGGTGTGGAGTCCGTCAAGAGGGTTGTGCCCTAAAACTTCCCTGGAGGGTGGAGGCTGTGCCCTTCGCCTGATGGTCTGGGGCTGGGGAGGAGTCTCTGAGCAGCAGCTGACCCCCTGCAGCCCAGCCGCTGGCCCAGACCTTCTGCTGGGCTTCGTCCCTCAGAAACACCCCTGCGACAGGAGCTGTCTGCTGAGGTCACTTTCTGAGGGACTTTCCTGCCACCGCCCCTGGTGACGCTCCCCTTGGAGGGGACGGCAAACCTCGCCTTTGGGTCTCTGTTTTGGGCATCAGATTGGGGGCTGTGAGGCAGGGACAGTGCACCACGCGCGGACCAGCGCACGGCCGTGACTCCCTGCCTGCCTGAGCCTTTCTGAAACTATTGGGAGGAACAGCTGGCTCAGAAGAGAAGCCAGTTTCCAGCCCAGTTCTTGGGGAGTGATGTTACAGGGAGAAAGAAATTCTGTGGACACAATATCCTGCGTTCATTGGACAGTTCATCAATAAGATTGGGGGACAGGACTGATCTTTTACTTATAATGCAGAGCATTGAATGGATGGCACAAGTGCTTTTAAAAGGGGCCCACGGAACACTCTGAAAATATTAGTGTGTTGAAGCATTCTGCATAGCATTTCATAGTGAAACTGCTCCAGGGGGTTGCTTGGGATGAATTATTAATAAGAATCCGTCTCCATCCTGTGCTTCCTTCCCACCCTGATTTTGTGGGTGTGGGTGTGGGTGTCTGTTCTATTCATTTACTGCTCATTTCATGCAAGTGGGAAGATTGGGGTGGCCCATGTTGGGGGCCCACGTGTCTGGAAAAGAAGACATACCCCAAACACCAAGAACACACCATGCAGGAGAAAGGCAGTGCTGTACATGACGGTACTGGCTTTGGTGCTTTATATTCAAACTGGAAACCAAATGGGTATGACTTTTGGGGGTGAGTTTAAGGTTTCCTAAAGATTCAAGGCTCAGAAAGCAGCAGCTTCTCAGAATCAGAGAAAATCCGGGGGCTTCCTTCTGTAGCCCTCTGACCCCCACTTGGCCTACATCACTGGTGGGAGGAACCACCATTCCCTTTTCAACGGACCTTAACTGTGTTTACCGAGCAACCTCAAGGGTTCACGGAAGCTCACCAAAATACAACATCCCCTAAACAGGTTAGCGATCGGATTCCAAGCTGAGAGTGAAGCCTACTTTCTTCCTGTTCTCAGAAGCATAGATTTGGAGAAATATAAACATATTAGCAGGGGCATTTTGCTTTAAAATTTTAAACTAATTCAATCAAGGATCATAGAAATACTTATAGTTCTGCAAAACTGAGCAATGCGGACAGGGGGGTTAATCTAGTTATCCTGAGCGTTCCTTACCTTGGAGGGAAGCCAGAGATGCGTTCACAGGAATGCCTTAGACGGTCCCCAGTTTGTCTTCTTTTGTTCCTCCCTGCCCGCCCCCCGCCCATTTCACACTTCACACTTTTGGATTCCATATCTTTTTTCTTTCAAAAATATGTGCAGATATCTTCGCTTGCTGGAAAACAGTCCAAAACTACATCTGTAAATCATGGAGATTTTTGACCTGATGGCCATGTTAGACAGTCAGATGAAATGGTGAATTTTCCACTTTAATTTTATTAGTGTTCTCTGGTCTCAGGGTATAAAAGACATGGCCCTTGCAGTTTAAAAATGAATTAGTCGACTGGACTTCTTTGTTCAATACGTTTGACAGGGATAACTCTGGTCTGCTGGGCCATACATATGTGTATTCCCCGCCTCCCACGAAAGTTTGAGGTGTCATATTGGACTCCTTTGTTTAACCCTACAGGGAAAACCACCAACCATGGGCTTAACTGGAATTTTCGTGTTGACGACTTCCTGCTATTATGATGGGAGCTGATCATTAGCAGTTGACTGTGCTTTAGCAATGGGGACAGGGAACAGATAGCCGTGTGAGTCTTTGGAGCGGCAACGACAATGCCTCTGCTTTTTATGAAGCGAAGAGGGGACATCATTTCCCAAGGAAACCCTCCTCGCACTGTGGATGTTATGGAGCACGTTCTCTGGAGCGGGTTCTGTAGCCAACTGATTAATATTTTAAACATGTAGATGACCTCCAGGCCTTCTGAGGCCAATTTCTCTCTCGCCATCTTTCTTTGTCCATGTCTTTCCTTCTTGGGGGGAAAAAAAAAAAAAGAGAGAGAGAGAGAGAGAGACTTCCCAACTAAAGATCTCTCTAAAATTTTACATCCCTGGTGCGATATTATTATTTTATTCACTTGGTTTCATCAGAATTAAGCCCAGATAGAAAAGAGAAAAATCAGCTCTGCCAACAAGGAGAGCAATGCCTAACCTCCTCCCTTTGGTGACCCTTGATAAGGGTTCTGCTTTTCGGAGAGCGTGACACGGCTGGCCCGTGGGCAGAACCTGCTGTCTGTCTCGGGTGCAAGATGAACGCAGAGCCGGAAAGGGAAAGGAAATGAACCCGGAGATTCTGTGGCTGTGTTACCACCTCCAAGGACAAAGAAATTTGCAGTGAGCAGTTTGTGTGTGTGTGTGTGTGTGTGTGTGTGTGTGTGTGTGTCAGAGGGGCCTCCTAGAAATTGCAAAGTTTTATTTTTATTTATTGTTTGGTGATGATTTAAACACCTTATGGTGCCAAAGCATAAGCAGAAAGAAGCCTGTGTTTGGCTTTTATCAGCTAAGAGAATTAAGGTTATTTTTTCCCTTGACTTTTTTTTTTTAGCAGCCCCAGTGCCTTGGCCGGATTCCAGTTCAGGTAATTACATTCTGTCTTTCTAAATTCCCTTGTAACTCCAATTGGGCAAAAGCTGCTCTTCACTCCCCTCCTAAAAGCTGATATGTGGGGTGCCTGGCACCGAACGGGGTGGCGTTCCAATAGTGGGTCCCAAGGTGTTCCGCTGGAAATGCGTTTTGAGAGGCTTCAGCGTGCGGAGCTCGTGTGCAAATGGAAGGAGTATTATTTATGGCTCTTTTCCGTCAGCAGCTGCTAACCCAAAACTCTCTCTGAATGACATTTTAAATATGAAGGCCGGGGTCATTAGGACGATTAGATACAAGGTCCATTTTGCTCACCTCTAGACTTATTGGGTGACTGAAACCGGGGTGGGAAGTGAAGAAAGGAAAACACGTCTTATCACGGGAAATGCTTTCTGTGTTCCATTTTCCACAAAATGGCTCTTTTTTTTTGTTGTTGTTATTTGCTTTTACTTATTTTTTGCTATCTCCTGATGAAAATTAAGGGGGATTATTGGGCCCTTTTGTTTTTGTTTTTACTTTTTAGGGAGGAATGGAAATGGAGGTGTTTTCCGTTTGTAGGAACAAAATGATATCGCTTTTTAAAAAAAGTCTGAAGTTCAATTCATTTAATTTTTCAAATATTTATTGAGTACCTGCCATGTACCGGACCCTGCCAAAGGGCTCTTTTGGACACATAAGCACTTACTGTTTTTAACCTTTTCATTAATATTTATCTTAATTATGGACACCAATGTGTTTTTCAAAAACAATGAAAGTAATTCCGTTAAAAGAGCATCTGTAGGGGTGACCAAAGTATGAAATGACCTGCTTGTGTTTATGTGATTGTAATGACGCCCTCTGTAGACAGCTGATTTCGGTGAAGGTATATTTCCCAAGACGGACACAAGTCTTTGCCACAAACCAGAATTTAGAATGTGTCCTGAAAGGTACAAAAGAAAATCTGATGTATGAAAACCATTTTCATTTTAAAGATAAACATAAGAGTAAAGGGATTGTTTTTCTAGTTGACATTAGAGATTCAGGAACCTGCTGCCATGGGCCTTTTGTCAATTCTGTTTGTGTCATAATTCCTACAAAACAAGGATGTGAAGGTTTAACAGACTGCATTTCTGACAGAGGTGGGTTTGATGCTCTGGGCATGCATCTCGGCTGGCCGTCCTAGTCTGGGGTCTTTCCACAAACCTAGAAGTAGACAGATCTCCCCAGTACTTTACATTTTTATTTCTGTTAGCTTTAATTTTCCCAACCCTTCGTCCTTCCGCGACTAAGTGCCATAAATCAATGGCCCCGTGCATTTATGTGGAGCAAGCAAAGCCACTCTGAGGGGCCTGACGACCACATCTGATGTTAGGTCTTATCACCCTGTGTTTAGATAATAATTCCTTTTTGCCCCTGTAACCCTTTCTTTACAAAGCATTGGGTGCAGGCAGATATTAAACAACTCAGCCCAACCCTGCAATCTCCTCTGGGCTTGTAACTCTAGTGAATTGCCTTTTTTTCCTAATTACAGGAAAAACAGCAAATCGGCAAACATCAGGAAGCAGGTACACCCCCTCTGATTTACAAGGAAGAGTGCAGGGTGACTCTATAGCTCAGGAATTCAGTGAAATAAATTTATGGTTAGAAAAATTCATGTTCTTAATGTGATGAAGGTCCTTTAACTTTTAACACGTTTCTCTAGTTAAGCTGAACAGTGTTCTCTGGGAAATGGCTGTCTACAGCTGCTGCAAATTGATTTATCTGCAGATAATAGTCAGAGCTGCAGACCAAATTGTTGGAAAGACCCAGTTCTTTAACTTTGGTGTTTGGGGCTGTCTGTATACTGTTTATGCATATTCCCTTTGTGTACATGAGCAGAGATTTTCGGTGGCCTAACTTTTCTGGGCAATCAGGATAATTTCTCTCCAGCCCAGAGGGTCTGCACTGCTGAGAATCTCCGCACACGGTCGCCCCGCTGGGATTTGCAGCCCACATCAGCCCCTTCCTTGGCAGTTGGGAAATTCCTTGAAGAATCAAGTGATCTATGTGAGAAAGATCCCGTAGACATCACGTACACATCACTGTGTACAGCAATACTAATTTGTCTTTTGAAAATTATATTTTGAGGAGCTGCTGAAATCATTTGCATTGCGGGAGTGATGAAATTTCCTCCATTTAAGATGTTTTCTTGGAAAAACAGATGCATTGCCCCAAGCCTGACATTGTCCTGGCTTTGCTGGGGCCTCCCCTCCATCTCCAGAGGGAGCACAGCCAGACACCTATTACTGGAGAGACCTATGACTTCACTCAGTGAACATTTCCTGAGCACCTACTATGTGCAGAGCCGTGTGTCAGGTCCTGGAGACAGGGGTGCATGAGACAGACACCACCTCACCCCCTTGGGATTTACAATCGATTGAGACATAGAAAATGGAGCGAGCAAAGGGATGCCTGCATAAAGAAATGCCAGTTGTGTAGGCACACCGAAAGGAAAAATACAAGGCGTCATGAGAGAGAATATGGGGTCTCCTGCTGTAGGCGGGCTCTGGGAAGGGGTGACTGGGAAGCAGAGATATTGAGCCCCTGGCCCTCTCTGCTAAGTTCCCAGGTGCATCCCTCGCTTCTCGACAGCAGAAAGAATCGTGGGGAGGCACTATGGACAGGGGGACGGATCACAGGCTGGTCACGGCACAAGGCTCATGGGGTTCAGCCCAACCCTGAAGTCCGTTCCCCGTCCCAGGCCACCGTGTGTCAGTGATGTCCCTGGAGGGGACTGGTCACCTCCAGCTGTGTACTGTTTAGGGGGCCCCAGGCTTTGTGCTGGGCTGTCCCTGCCCCCAGGGTCCCCAGAGCACGATGTTGTCTCTTCTCTCTGATTTGTACACTTGGGGTCAGGACTGTCCTCTTCCTGTCTGTGTGCACCTGCCGGAGCGCCCACCCCCAACCCAGCTCTGCTCTGAACAAAGGAAGACCTAGCGCTCTAGCCCCTGAAACCCAGATCTGATTTTTCACTTTTCCATAGATGTCTGGGTCTGACCTTTTTGTGGGTAGTTGAGGATGGCGGCACAGAAGACTAAGACATTTTCACCTTTTTCATGGCTTTTCTCCTGGAGAAAATACTCGCTGTATATTCATTTGCTTTGAAAAGATAACTGAATAAAAATAACTGAAAACAATGTATACCTGTGTGCAGTATGGATGTTAACTGGACTTACTGTGGTGGTCATTCTGCAGTATATACAGATACGCAGTCAGTATGTTGTACACCTGAAACTAATGTAATGCTACATGTCAATTACATCTCAATAAACAAAAAACAACCCCCTTGAGTTTTATGACATTTTTCTGTTGCTTATGATAAAATTAAGAAGTAAAAAATTAAGATAAACTCAAGAGACAAACAGACATACAAGAATTACAAATACCTTGGAGTAAGGCGAAACTATCATGAGTGAGTCTTAAATCCTTACCCCTGCCTCCCCGCCTCCTTTCCTCCCCTCCTTCTCACCAAGCATCTGTTGAGTACCTCCCTGATCCTGCTGAGACGCTGCCAGGCCCTGGTGATGCTGCGATGAAGGAGATGTGGTCCCTCTGTCTTCATGAAGCACAGCCTGGCTCATGAGACAGCTATGCACACATCAGCCTCTGGGAGAAACCTCGCTGACACATACCTGTGCACAGGTGAGCCACTGGTGAAACTTTCTTTGCGAGCAGAGGAAAGGGCGACTGGAAACATCTGGGAAGCCTCCCCAGCAGGGGTAGTATCTGATTTAGGCCTTGAAGACTGAGTGGGGTTTTTCTAGAAGGAGCCCCTGGGGAGAAGGGCACTCAACAGCAAAGGCAGTGCTATGGATGTACGCAAAGGAAGGACCGTGCCGGGGATGGTGGGAATGGAAAACCATCTGCCTGGGACTCCCAGGGTGACCTGCTGAGCAGCCCATATTGTTGAACCTTTCTGGAACCTTTCCAGAACCTTCAACACTTAGCAGTCCTTTGAACCATCCCAAGGGGCCTCCTTCTTCTGTTGTCTTGATGAAAACTCTAGAAGTAAATGCCGGAGCACTTCAGGGTCTTGTTCACAAAGTGACCATGACCCTAGGAGAAGGCATGGATGCCTTGGAGTAAGCGGCCCTGGGGGGATCTGTCACCACCGCCAGGTAAGGGTGGGTGTCCCTGGACCGGGTGCACCTGAGTCAGGCCTGTGGTCGGTAGAGAGTCACTGTGGGGATCAGTCACTCAGTCGACAGAGGTCTGTGTGGCCTCGTATGACAGTCAGGAGGGCACGATCATCCTGTCGTCTTGAGCAAATTTGTGCCTAAAAGAGAAAACACTGAACCCTTCACTAATGTTTGCTCTGCTTTTTATTATTCAGTGTATTTAGCTTGGGCTTTTCAGGGAGAACTGTGAAAGAATTTGCTTGACGTCCAAGAAAAAATTATTTCCACCTTAGTTAACCTTTATACCCAAACTCATGTGAATTCCTGTTTCTTTGAGAAATTGAAATGTTTTTCATTCTTCTTTCTTCCTTAATGTTTAGAGGTTCATTCTTGGATGCAAACCTAATATGCTGGAGACCTATCCATGGTGCCCATCTGAAGCCTCTTATTTGTTGGAAGCATTTATTTCTTTATCCAGAAATTTTTCATTGAGGCTTAGGATGTGCTAAGTAAACAGGGCACCTAGTCCCTGTCTTCATGGAGCTGACAGTCTAGGGGGGAGAGTGAGAAAGTCCCACACATCACTGCAGTAAGACATGATGTGGGTTCCGAGAGCCATATAACTAACAAGAATGGTTGAGCCGGAGATAGTTCCGGCTGGGAGCTTGGGGCAGGGGCTCTAAGAGTGATGCTTATGGAATGTATACAGCATCAAGAGGCAGAGAAAGGAGGACAAATAGCATTTCTGGCAGAGGCCATGGGGCAGAGGCAGGGAAAGGTGCAGAGCTGGACTGAATCTAGCATGGCCAAGGTCAGGCTAGGAGGCTGATTTCCAGATAAGGCTCAAAAGATGGCTTTGGCCCGGTTGGGAGGGCCCCAGTGCCATGCTGGGGACATGGCCCTATTTATGTAACCATACTTTATATGTCCCCAGGACTGGAGAAGAAAAGTAAGAGGTAGGAGACAGGGAGCCATCAGGGCTCTGAGAAAAGGGTTACAGGAGGGATCTTTGGTTTAGGGACACGATTGACATAAAAAGAGAAAAGGGACAAAAATGGGCCAAGGAGTCTCTTTACTCACGCACACATTCAGAGAAGCAAAAGGTCCGTGAGCTAGGCTTCCAAACCACGACCAGCTCTGCTCATCGCTGCCTGGTGCTCACACCGCAGGCAGGCAGCCGTCTAGCCACTCCTCCCTAGATGGCTGTAGACCACCTACTGTGCACAGATACAGCGGTTGCAGAGATGCAAGGTCCACTTGCTGCAGCGGGAGCTTGCAGGCCAGTGAAGGAGGTCCACGGTGGTGGGTAGTTCAAGGGCCGGTGGGCCAGGTGCCAGGGCAGCACCGTGATGGCGAGATGCACAGGTGTGTGCAAGATGAGGGTTTGGGCCTTTCTTTCAAGAAAGGGGCAGGACATGGATTGGCTGAGAGAGGACAGGAGGCCCTTTAGGACGGGGGAGCCTCTGACTGTGCTCTTCTCAAATAAGGGTTCATATGGGGGGACAATAAAGACAGGTTTTGGGGGGTAGCCACGTGTGGGGCCTTGAAAACCAGTGCTAGACTCTGGCTAGGAAGTCACCACAGGCATCTGAGCCGCACAGGGGTCTGGGGAAAGGAGACATGGGAAGACATGGGGCCCAGAAGCCTCTCTGCCTGTGGGCGGCTCCCATCCTGGGCTGGGGGGACAGAACCCCTTGGGAACAGTCATGTCCTGCTTTGGGATTTTGCCCTTTGATGACAGGACCTGCTGATGGCACTGGGCTTTTCTGCCCGTTGGCCTGGACAAACGGGGGGTGAGCTTCTCCTCTCAGGAGCCCACGGAGCAGTGGGAGGCTTGTTTGTGCCTTCTGGAGTGTGCTGGGGTGGCCCGAAGGGGAGCTGGCTGTCTCCCAGGTCTGCTGGCCCCAGAGGGGCCCAGTCTGGTTTGGGTCACTCGTCATTTCCTAGGCATTTGCTCTTGGCTGAGCCCGTGCAAGCACTGGGGAGTCAGCAACAAGGAGACCTGCCTGGGACGCAGGGACTCCCAACCTGGCAGGACACAGAGCTGAGCAGAGGTAGCCAGGACCATAGGAGTGGGGATGCTGCACCATGGTGCTTGGCTAGGGGGGCACCTCAGTGTCCCTGCTTTGTCCTGAAGATGAGGGCTGGGCCCCAGGGCCACCCTCTCATGGGTTTGCTAAAGCAGCCCTTGGCACCTAGACTAGGGTTGGCAGACCTGAACAACCATGAGATCGAGTGAATGGGTGTCCCCAATCTTTCTGATGGGCTTCCTGAAAGGAGCTCCGGGCAGGTGACTCCTGAGGGGCACAGACAGCTGCTCGTGTAGCTTGGGCAGGTCACCCAATGTCTCTGGGCCAGGAACAGGGTCCCATGGAGGAGCAAGCACCCGTCCATCTCTAGGAACCAACACGGGGTAACAGCGACCAAGACAGGCATCTGTCCCTTCCTCTTCCGTAGCACTCAGAGGAACCCCTGCCAGGGCAGGGGACAGGATGGTGGCTGTGCAGGGCCGCCAGGGACAGGCAGGGAAGCCTGAGGGACACCAGCCTCCTGGCCGTCCTCTAGAGTTTCTGGGCTGTCTCCTGTTCCAGCGGTTTTGGAGAAGAGACAACAGAGAAGAAAACGTGAAGCCATGGGGAGCGGTGGTCAGAAACCTCAGAGACATCAAAACAGTCAGAATTTACCCAGGAAAAGAGATGGCATTGGACTGACCTTTGAGTCTGGACAAGATAAATAATTACCTAGGAAGGCTTGCAACAAAAGCAGCCTGGAAGAAATAAAAGCAGGAAGGGACAGCTCGATTGGTCAGGATCCCTCTCAAGAGCATGTCCTCCCCAGGCTGAATGACATTCACAGTGTATTTTAAGAGCTGTACGTACTGGGAGAGGTTAAATCAATAGACTCAGCCTACTGTGCTGACCGTGGTCCCCAAGACTGGGAAGTATTTGAAATATTCCCCAACTACAGGAGTGGAGAAAACACGAATAAAGAGAAGACCTTATGGGACAGTCTTCCAAGTGAACAACCCCGTGGTTTGGTCTTGTGAGCTAGCCAGTTTTTCAAAGTATTCTGAATTTGCTGAATCCCTTAAGTTTACTATTATTTATTATCAGGTAGCAGCATAACGAATGTCTACCTCCTGGACACTTGGGGATCATCAAATCTGTTCTGCAGGATTTTAGGACACCGGTAGCATTGTCCGTCCAAACGCAGACAATGAGGAAGCATCCATCTCTCATTGATCATGATTTCTGAACTAACCGATAGAGAGCTCTAATCTTGGTGTAAGAATTGAATTGGTTTTGAAAATACCAAATATTACCAGACAACTCCAGCGCGGGTATAACCGCGGTGTGCAGTTTGCAAACATGCTGCTGAAATGATACACTTTTAATGAAAGAAACGTTTGGCACTTAGGGCGTGTGCCGGGTGGCTATTTACGCAGGAAAAAAGGAACGATATTCTTTTTGCATTGGTGTTTTCACTGCTTTGCCAAACTGTGCGCCCCTTCTGGGAAGGGCGAGTTAATTTCCAAGCTCTGCCCACACTTTCCCTCCATCCAGCCACCTCCTCTCCCCTGACCGTGTTTCCTGGAATGTGGGTGACCTGGGGACGCCGTGGCCACAGCGCCCCAGGGTCAGCGGAGGAAATTACAGTTGGAGCGCATCTCAATCAAGGCCTCTTGAGAGCGCTCCGGCCTCCCTTGGTCTTAAGAGGAGGCTGCCTCCTGGGCCGACGCTGGGCTCTCCAGACTTATGCTAAGTAGCTCCCACTCATCCGTGTAAACACGGGCGTCCTGGCGTTTCCGACAGGCCTTATGTAAAGTGATAAATTGCCCCTAGAAAGGCTCGACCAGCACGTGGGCCTTAATTGTCTCCTGGCACCAGGGGTCCGTAGAGCCCCTGAAGATGAGTTTGTGGCTCCTGCGGACCATCCGGGGACCCTCAGCCCTCCTTGCCCCTGTCCCACTCCCGCTAAGGCCACGCAGGGTGCACCCCGGGCGCGCCCCTGGGGATGCCCGGCGGCCTAGCAGCCACCCCTACCCCCCAACACCCCACACCCGGAGCCTGCAGCGCGCGCCAGCCCGCCTTTGCCATCGTCGTCGCCATCGCCGTCGGGGGCAGGGAGCGCGCGCTTCCATCGATTAATTAGAAGCCGGAGTCGGTGGAG
>NW_020173770.1:2481629-2508288 GCF_003031525.2 Neophocaena asiaeorientalis asiaeorientalis | reverse complement strand
CATCCAGGCCCGGCCGGCCGGCGGGCGCCTTCATTAGCAGCCTGAAATTATAATATTATGTTAAAGAACAAAGCTGCTCCCCGGAAAAATATGTGCTGCATATCTGACAAAGATAAATTGGATTATTCAAAATATTCTTGATGAAATGTTACATTTTGCAACTAATTATCAATCTGTTTTATCTGCAGACCAGCTGGGCATTTTTGTGCATGCAAGACCTGCCTTTCCAATGATCTTAAGATGTCACTGTAGCGTTTACATCTTTTATTTCAAGATTTAAATAACTAGGAAGTAGCTGATGTAATTCACTGCTGAGAAGAAAGGCCAGCTTCTCCGTTCCTTTCCAGAGCATCTCCTCCTAATGAACTGCTTTGGACTGTGCGTAATGAGGCTTTATTCAAATAATGTTTAAGGAAGCCTCTGTCAGTGTAATTTCTAAGAAAACGGGACGAATGTTTAATACATTTGAAACATCTCTATTCATAGGATATTAGCTCATGCAAGCACACGATAGCACTTGTCAATGAGACATCCGTGTTGCTCTTTTCAGCTGAACTCGGCCTGGCCAAGCCCTCTGATACCCTCCACAAATCCGAGGCCTTGGCCCGCCTGTTTATGTGGCATTTTCTAGAGCTGCGATGTTTAAGATACTCTGGGCTGATATAAATCCTCACCATTAGGAAGATTCAGCGTTCTGCTCTTGTCTACCCATCAAAATCCCTCCCCTGTTCTCATCTGTCTGGGGGATTGTGTCAATGTAGTTTTCTTGTTGTTTTGTGAGCATTTTATGGTTGGAGGCAACTGAAAACCAGAATCTGACAGATTCTAGGCCCTTCACACTTTCCTGGAGGGTAGAGAGTGGCTAGAAGATGCACTTCATCTATATGCTTAGCCCTCTTGCTTGGCTGAATGCACTTTCCATCCAGACTGAGGAGAAAGGCTAGAAGCTATTGCGTACAAACACTCAGAAGTGCTTTCCAACCTGCTCTGGTCTTTCTTTTGTTACAGCTCAGAGAGAAATATGAGAATATTCTCTTTGTGGAGCAATCTTCACTTCTTCAGTCTCAATACTCTTTTTTTATATGTATAAATTAATTTATTTTTGGCTGCATTGGGTCTTCATTGCTGCGCGCAGGTTTCCTCTAGTTGCGGCGAGCGGGGCCCCTACTCTTCGTTGTGGTGCGTGGGCTTCTCATTGTGGTGGCTACTCTTTGTTGCAGAGCACGGGCTCTAGGCGCACGGGCTTCAGTAGTTGTGGCACGTGAGCTCAGTAGTTGTGGCGCACGGGCTTAGTTGCTTCGCGGCATGTGGGATCTTCCGGGGCTAGGGCTCGAACCCGTGTCCCCTGCATTGGCAGGCGGATTCCCAACCACTGCGTCACCAGGGAAGTCCCTCAATAGACACTCTTGACAGCCGGAGATGGAGAAGGCAAGGCTGGGCTTCGTTCTCATTGCATAGATGAGAACACAGAGGCACAAGGGAGGGAGGGGATGATGTGATTTGCTCAAAGATACCCTGAGAGCTGCGGTGGAGGCGGGGTTGCCAGCCTTTCCGCGCTCTGTGCTCAAGCTCCAAGCGCTCCACTTAGACGGATGAAAGATGAACTTGTAGCTGTTGGGAGGAACATGTGGGAAGCTTCAGGCTGCGGATTTCCCTCTCAGTTGAGAGGTCTTCAAAGTGGTTATGAGGGAGCATGCCAAGGAAAATCAAGCAGCCATTTTCCCACTAAAAGTGACAGAACATACATCCTTCTTGCTTTTCTAATTGATTTCATTCTGACCGCCTTTCCATAAAATTATCCCCAGACAGGTTCTCAGAGCTGTCACTAAGTCATTTGAAATTTTGCATGAAGCACAGTTATGTGTGCGTTTCTCTATCTATCTATAGAACTCCTTTACCCCTTATTTGGCTTGGTTAGACAATGTCTTTTGTTCAGATTCCAAAAGAAAATTATACCTGATCTACTTTCTGCCTGATTTGACTCCGGGTCTTTCTATTTCGACATTCCTGTATTAATGGTCAAATTACAGCGCTCAGAGCACAGAGATCTCAAAGAAACACTGACTGGGCCATCCTAAGACTGCTCCTTGGTGAGTCTCATCTTTTCTTTTTCTTTTCTTTTTAAAAGTTTTTTAGCTTCTTTTTTCATGGCAAATTAATTAATTTTTATTGGAGTCTAGTTGATTTACAATGTTGTGTTAGTTTCTGCTGTACAGCAAAGTGAATCAGTTGTACATATACATCCATCCTCTCTCTTTTAGACTCTTTCCCATATAGGTCATTACAGAGTATTGGGTAGAGTTCCCTGTGCTACACAGCAGGTCCTTGTTGCTTATCTATTTTATATACAGTAGTGTGTATATGTCAATCCCAATCTCCCAATTTATCCCTCCCCCACTTGCCCCCTTGGTAACCATTTAATACATGGTTTCTACATCTGTGACTCTATTTCCGTTTTGTAAATAAGTCCATGTGTACCATTTTTTTAGAATCCACATATAAGCGATATCCTATGGTACTTGTCTTTCTCTGTCTGACATACTTCACTCAGTATGACCATCTCTAGGTCCATCCATGTTGCTGCAAATGGCATCATCTTGTTTTTTCAAAACGCTTGTTTCCTGCCTAATGCTCCTTTTGTGGGAGTCCACGTTGTGCCAGATGTGAAGGTGAAGGGGTCCCTTCACCCCACTGGCCATTGTCTTTTCCCACATAGCCTCCTGGGTCTTTTGCCCAGAGTGATTTTGGGGCTGTCATCGCATGATATCAAGAAAAAAAACAAATCCCCAAACCCTCTGAATGGAGAGTGAAATCTCTCTGTCACAGAGATAACTATTTATAGGGTACCAAATGTTGGGTGCTGTGTTTTTGGCTAAAATAATTTCTAATTATTATTTATATTTTGGAAGACATAAAACGGTTTTTATTTTCTCTTCTATAGAAGAGTTATTGTGTGTGTGTGCAAATTATTTAACCATCTTCACAGTACATGGTACAAAAACATGTTGGAACTCTCCTGAAAGAGTGTGCTGTGCTTTCTTTGTTCTCATCAGTGGGTGGTGAGTGTGGCTGGGACCACAGTGGTGCTCTGCAGAATTCTTTAACGTGTCTAGAGCAGGGATCGGACCTTTTCAGTAAAGGGCCAGAGGATTAGTGTTCTAGGTCTGCAGGCCATCCTGTTTCCGCCGCTGTGACTCTAAAGCTGCTGTAGGCTACGTAAGTCAACAAGCGTGGCCGTGTTGACTTTTATTTATGGGCACTGAAATTTGAATTTCAGATCATTTTCATATGTCACGAAATATTATTCTTCTTTTGATTTTTTCCAACCGTTTACAAATATAATAACCATTCTTAGTTTGTGGACTGCACAAAAGCAGACAGTGCCCAGATGTGGTCCGCAGGCTTCGGAGTGTAACGTAGACCTTTCCAGCTGCTCTAACTCCCTTGCTGCTCTGGTAGGCGTGCATCGTAGGAATGCCTTTTTTACCCATTTGTATCTGCTTACATAACATTAGGCTCTCTATTAGCCCCTCTCCCGGTTTTATTGAGATACATTGTAATTGACATTTAATATTGCATAAATTTGAGGTAATGACAGGATTCCGTATATATTGCAAATCGATCACCACAGTAAGTCTAGCTACCATACTTCACTGCACAGAGTTACAAGCTTTTTTTTCTCGTGGTGAGAACTTTTACCATCTCTTCTCTCACTCAAAGGGAGGGGATTATATAAGGTCATCTGTTAGGATGATTCCATGTAGAGGTTGAATTTCTATGGTTTCAGCTAGCGGGAAAACTCTAAAAAGTCAGATGGTTAAATGAATTCTGGATCTAAACTAAGGAATGAAAGTGATTTGGGCCAACCTCTCTGCGCATCTGCTGACAAGGACTGTGATTAGACGGGGTGGGGGGGTGGGAGGGGAGGGTGAGGCAGAGGAGAGGTGAAAGGGAAGTAGCAGCAGAGGGGAAGTGGGGAGGGTCCTCCTGAAGACTGTCCAGGCCTAGGAGTTAAGGAACAGACTGCGTGCTGCCAGCCCTTCGGAAGCATCTCTTAACCCCAAGTTTTCCTACAAAATCGCACACTCATACTTATCCATTCCACAGATCTGTACTGAGCACCTACTATGTGCCAGGTCAGTGCCAGACAGCCTGGTGGGGCAGCTCCCCGTGGCTGCCATCACAGATCAGCAGAAACTCAGATGATCTGTTCCACGTCTCTCTCTGAGTGTCTGGTGCTGCTGGCGTTCCTTGGCTTGCAGCTGCATCGCTCCAATCTCTGTCTCCGTCTTTACATGGTACTCTCCCTGCATGTGCCTCTGTGTCCAAATTCTCCTCTTCTTATGAGGAAATCAGTCATTGGATCAGGGCCCAGCCTACTTCTGTATGACCTCATCTTAACCTCATGACATCTGCAAAGACTCTGTTTCCAAAAGAGGTCACATTCACAGGTACCAGGTGACTTGAACATCTTTTTCGGTGACACAGTTCAACCCACACGAGACAGAAAGCTGAGTAAATAGACGTGAGAATTGGGACCCAGGTGCTAGCTGTTCCTTCACCGTGTGGCTGCGGTGGCCTAGGGTTGTCCCTGATGTTTCCTTGCAGCAAAACCCATTTGTGGCATTTACCGCTGCTGCAGGGTCTCCAGAAGGATCCGTCCCCACACAATCCCTAGTGAAATCATGCACAGGTTAGTAAAGATCTCTTCGGGGGTTTGCCTTGCTCACTCGGGGAACAGCTTCACAGGCCCCAAGGCCCTTCCTGCCGCACTGTCCATGGGGCTCTTTTCTGGGCCCTCCTCCAGGTAGCTGCCCCTCCTGTTCTTTGGGATTTCTCTTGGGAATTAGGATTCCGCGATCCTTAATCAGCTCAGGCCCGATTCCTGTCCCCAAAGCTTGCAGACACCACCCAGCGTTCAGCATAAGGAAGGGTCCTCTGGTGCCTGGACCCCATCCTCACGCACAGCTGTGCGTCCCTTTGTTAGGTAAGCTTGCTGTTTTGGGGTCTCACATCTCCGCCCCAAGAGACTCGCCAGCATACTTCTTCTGCACAGGCACACCTCGTTTTACTGTTTCACTTTATCGCGCTTCACAGATGTTGAGATTTTGACAGATTGAAGGTTTGTGGCGTCCCTGCGTTGAGCACACATATTGGTGCCATTTTTTCCAATAGCATTTGCTCACTTCACGTCTGGGTCACGTTTCGATAATTCTCACAATATGTCAAACCCTCCACCAGCAAAAAGATTTTGACTCGCTGAAGGCTTAGCGGGTGTTTAGCATTTTTAGCAGTAAAGGAGTTTTCAATTAAGGTGTGTACATTGTTTTTAGACATAATGCTGTTGCACACTTAACAGAGGACAGTACAGGATAAACAGAGCTTTTATACGCACTGGAGAACCAAAAAATTTTTGTGTGACTCTCTGTATTGCAATGCTTGCTTTATTGTGATGGTCTGGAACCAAACCTGCAGTATCTCCGAGGTGAGCCTACATGTGTAGAGTGTTGTCTCCGAGAGGAATTTTTGTGAATGAAATGATCCCCAGCCCCTTTCCAACCCCTTTGATATGGAGCAAACACAGGAAGAGTGTCCAGCTCAGGTGTGGAGACCAGAGAAGCTGCCTGAGGGATGGACAGAAGGCCCAGGAGATGACAGCCAGGTGAGGTGGGAGGGGAAGGGTGTCTGCAGAGTGTACCTGTGTGGTGAGGTGCTTCAGGGGTGGAGCGATCCTCCTGCAGGCTCAGAGTGGTCTCCTGGGAGGAGCAGCGCTGGGCAGCTCAGAGCTGCCATCTCACCCTGGACGCTGAGCCTCAGCCACAGGCTGGGGGTGGGACCGTCCCTAAACATTAGGCCTTAGGGTCTAGGGGGAAAGGACTTCCCAGTTCCAGCCTGGGACTCTGGCAAAGTGCCAATGAGAGGAGGTGATTCCACACCCTGGGGAATTTCTAACCCCTCCCGTGTTCTGTGCCCCATCCTCAACCCTAAACTGCACTAGATTTGCTGCCCTTTGAAATTTCACTTTATTTGACCTTTGACCCCCATCCACGCAACCAGTCTCAGAATTTTGGACTCATACTGTTTCTTGAACCACTGCCCCTAAGTTAGACCCTGTGAGTTCAGGTGCTGGAAACATGCAGAGGGCAAACAGGTCCACAGCCAAGCTGAAAGGACCACAGGGTGGCTTCTGAACGGGGCTCAGCCAGGAGTCACCTTTGCTCTTTTTCATTACGACCCCCACAGTCATCAATCAACACATTCACCGTCACCATGACAATCACCACCACCACCACCATCACCTCCACCACCACCGTCACCACCACCACCATCACCATCATCATCACCATCACCACCATCACCACCAACATCACCAGCACCATCACCACCACTACCACCACCACCACCACCACCACCACCACCATCACCACCACCACCACCACCATCACCACCAACATCACCAGCACCATCACCACCACTACCACCACCACCACCACCACCACCACCACCATCACCACCACCACCACCACCATCACCACCAACATCACCAGCACCATCACCACCACTACCACCACCACCACCACCACCACCACCACCATCACCACCACCACCACCACCATCACCACCAACATCACCAGCACCATCACCACCACTACCACCACCACCACCACCACCACCACCACCACCACCACCACCCACCACCATCACCACTGAGCATTTCATGCCCTGTGATCTTATTTAAGGCTCACAACAACCCGGCAAGCAAATACTATTATTATTTAGAAAAACTAGTTTATCCCTATTATTCAGATGAGGAAGTTGAGGCTTAGATAAGAGAAGTACTGGTCTCACTTTGCCTCTGCTGTAGGGGCGCCTTCTCCCAGGATCAGTGCGTGTGAGCATGTGTGCTTGTGTGAATGTGTGTTTGTGTGTGCGCACATGTGTGTGCCTGCCTGCCCACATGTATGTTGGTGCAGGTTTATGCGTGTGTGTGTGTGCACATGTGGGCCTGTGTGTACGTGTGTGTGCAGGTGTGTGTCGTGAGTCCTCAAGGAACAGCAGAGCATGTCGTCTCTGAGGGCACATCAGGACCACAGGGAGTGAGATACGGGCAGGCCCGCTGGGGGCCGGACCCTGGCTTTGTCCACCAGCCTTGGGGAGTGTGGGAGCCATACTCAGGTCTCCCCTGGTTGCCTGTGTGAGCCAGCCAGGCCCTTTCATTGGCAGCATCAGTGCTGTGCAAGCTTCACTGCCCCTGTGTCCCCTGGCAGGAGGGGCTGGGAACCTGGGGTCTGCAGAGCTCTGCGTGCAGGTGCTCAGGTTGAGGCGGAGAGCCAGAGAGGGGGAGGGAGGGGCGGCCGCCTGCCTCTGATGCAGCTCAGAACAGCCCTCCCGACAGGAGCAGTCCAGGCCTGTTCCAGTACAGCGTCCATCAGCCACAGGTAGCTGTTTGAACATCATCGATTAGTTGATTAGTTGTCAATCAAGGAAACGAATGAATTAAAATGAAATGTAAATATTCAGATCCATATTTTAAGCGCTCAATAGTCACATGTGACTGGTGGCCACCAGCTCTGGTGGCACAGAAGAAGACAACTTTTGTCATCACAGAAAGCTCTGTTGGACACCATTGCCCTAAAGGGCAGGTCTCTGAGCATGACCCCATGGCCTGGGTCAGAAGAAGGATGCTGTCCAGACTTCAGGGTCCCCCGGCCCTGCTTTGGTCTATATAGAGCCCATCTATACAGCCACCCACGAGGTGGAGGCTTTCACTGGTCATTGGGTCACTGGAGGATTTTATAGGCAAGTTTGGGGGTTTAGATTCCATCTGACCTATGAGAGGAGATGGGGGAGGGGCAGGGGGACAGGGAACTGTCTTTGTGGCTTTTTTTCCTTTTAAATACACCAGTCATGGTACTGCACACTTCACACATGCTACCAACAGTAAATGATAGTAACTGTCATGTACTGGGTGCTTATGAGTGGGAGGGCTTAAGCCCCTGTGTTCCAGATCCCATGCCTGTCTTCGCTAAGCTTCACTTCCCACCAGGAGTGGGTGTCAGCACCACCCCCGTTCTCACACTGAGACACCTCTCGCTGGAACAGCCCCAGCCCCAGCTTGTCCTGTCTGTAACCGTGGGACTGATTCTGCTTGAATTCTGTCTTTAAAGCCGTTTCCCAAGCATTCACCCCAGTCTCATGTTTCCTCTTTTATTGGAATAATTATAACTTTTTAGCCTGACCTTAACATATATACTTTTTCCCCCTATTTAAACTCACCCGGGGACCATTTGCGGTAAAATGGGACGGGGACTCCGTGACTGGGTGTTGACCCCTCCAAGCCCCCTGCCATTTGTTCTTGTTTTTTTTTTTAATTAAAATGTAGTTGATTTACAATGTTGTGTGTTCTTGCTTTTTTTGTTTCTTTTTTTTTTTAACAGACTTGCAGATTCTCTTAATTTTAAATCTCATCGTTTCCATTATAAGCTGTCATCTTTTGGAAAGTTATTTGAGAACTTTTGTCCTCACATGATCACACAGTTTCTTTCTCCTCCGAAGAACTTGAAAAGAGGTTACGTTAAATATTAGAGCATCTTGACCACCACTGGCTAATTTAATTGTAGACTTCAAGATAAGCGTCAAGGATGTTTCTCCGTCACTGGAACTGTCAGTGGTATTTTCTTGTGAGAGGTTTCAGCGGAAAATCCCTGGCCAATCAGTACTTTACTCTCAGGAGGAAATTAAAGAAATCACTTGAAAATAGCTGAGAAATAGAAAAAAAACAAACAAAAAACCCAACCCTCTTGGCTCTAGCAGGCGTCCTGGAAAGGTGGATGGGAGGTCAGCTGAGTGCTAAACGCTGTTCCTGGCTCTCAGGTCCTCCCTTGGTACAGCGGCTCCGATGGCCCAGCGATGAGACAAGATGGAGCTGGCTGCCTTAAAGATGACTTTTGGTGGGCTGCCGTGGTCTGTTAAAATCATAAAATACGTATGGCAAGCGTCAGCGTCGGGGCAGGGAGCAAGACCCTCGCTTCGGCTGGTCTTTAGAAAAAGAAAACAAGCTCAGTATCTACTAGGAGATCAGTTTGCACCCGATTTGGTTTAAATGCTAAACCCTATGAAATGATCTTAAGCAGAAAAATCAATTTCCCACAAGTCTCAGATGTACACTGGAACTCTTACATTTGAACTAAATCTAGGTAGAGTTAAATAATTGAGCTGGCTCTCTTTAAGTGCTACAAATGTATTTCACGCTAGAAATCACTCATGTGAGTCGGGCAACTCCAGAGGGTGCCGGGGCACCCAGGCCCTTCAGAAATGGGCCAGCTTGAGAGGGGTAGGGCCAGGGTGGCACTGAATCCCAGGCATCAGAATAAACTGGGAGAGGCAGGGGCCAAATCCATGATCAGCGCTGGAGACTCTTGAAATTACCTGCATTGACATCAAGGAAAGTGAGCAGCTCTGCCCCTCGAGTGTGGCATTGAGAGGCCAAAGACACAGCCTGGGGACCCCTTGGTCCTACAGAGGAGCAGAAAAAGACAAAGGTCACTGCTCCTGACCTTGCTGCAGTTTGGTCCTCACTCCCATCTCCTGCCTGGGTTGACCTGGGAGCCACAACTTCTCAGAGCCTCAGTTTTCCATTTGTAAAATGGGACTTCATTTGCTCCTTCAATTGTATTTTTTGACTGTCCTGGGCACTGGGATACAGCAGTGAACATGGTGGACAGAGCCTTGCCTCTCTGAGCTTGTGGGTCTCCTGGTAGAGGCACACGGCACAGAGCCAACAGGTTTGCAGAAGCATTTGCTTTGGGGAAGTGCCGGAAAGGAAGAACACGCACATCTTAACAAGCGTATCTGCTTCCTTGGGTCTGTGGGTCGGGGGGAGATTGAATAAATTAATAGAGCAAGTTGCCCAGAGCTGCTCAGTGAACGCTCGCTTTTACTACTGTGGTCCTTCTAATACGATGGCTGCTCTTATTGTTATTACCGTCAGCACCGTCTTCATCACGTAAGCGGGGAGGAGAGAGAGAGGAAAATAGGAATTTAGGAGAAGGGAATTAAGTAGAAACACAGGGCTAGTGCAGGGAGAAGGGGGTTCTGGGATTGTACCCACCAAGAGGCAGGCACGTGTTTGCTGCCTCGAGCCCAGCCACCAACCCCCAGCCCAGCTCTTCCCAGGAGGTGATAAGGAAGCTCCTTGGGGCCAGGGACGTGGCTTGGACCCCGCTGGCTCTTGAAGTTCCTCCGTTCCCCTGCTTCATCTGCAGAGCCTTTACAAGTGGGAGCAGGCCAGACTCCGGCGTGAGCATCTCCCTGCCGGCGAGGGACCAGCGGGGAGTGAGGGCTGGTCCAGTCGGATCAAGCGAGGTGCAGGAGGCACCCCAAATTCAGGGAGCGCAAGTGTGCATGTTTATCATTGGATTTCGAAGCCGGCCCTTGGGGGGCATCTACGCTGAAGCCGGCAGCTCTCCTGGCCCTCGTTGCCAGGAAGCCATTCTTCTTTGGAGTGTTTTCAACAGCTGGGTGTTTGCCTTGCCAATTAAGAATACACGGGCCCTGTAATAAAGGCATCGATAACCCTTCGTAAGGATGACGTGACGGGCGCAGATTTGGAAGACAGAAAGCAGATGAGGGTTACTTGGAGGTGAAGTGTGGTTTTCGCTGCTTGCAGTTGAGGCTCTGAAATCCAAGCTCCCCCTGGGTTTCAATAGAGCCTATATTTCTTTGCTCATTTCGGCGCCCTCTCTGCTGTCGGAATCCCCTCCCCCTCCCCTGCAGCAGGGCCGAGCCGAGTGACGCACGTGTAATCCAAGGCCACGAATCCAAGGTTCTAGGGCCACTGCTGTCACCAACCAGCTGTGTGACCTCGACGGGCTACTCAGTCCCCTGGCAAGATCCCTGCTTTCTGGTCTTCGAGGGAGGGATGCATTTCTGACTGCAGGATCCTGTGGTTCCACGGGAAGTCGCTCTCCTTAGAGAATTTGGTTCACACAAAATGAGATCATGGCAGGGCCATCCAGGGCCTGTGAACCGAGGCAGGCAACAAGTGGCTTCATTTCTTTACACGTTCTATATTTGCAGGAAAGCACACCCGGCATCCTTCCGTTGACTTAGCTGTCAAGTCTGCATTTAATTTGTTTACTTCCTCCGGAAAGTCCTGGTAATACATTGATAAACTTCCATCTTTAAATAAAACCTCTGTGTGAAGAGGACTCCACTCCCCGAAGAAGGCACGACTTTCATCTCACACAGCACCCCAATGTAAGACTGATTAGGGGACATCAGGGTGGTGAGAAGTACTCTCTAGCCTGCAATGCACCGCAGTCTGCTGGGGGACGTCATTTTTGGGCTTTGATCCAGCAGGAATGAATAGTAAATAAACGAAGAAGTATATTAGGCCGAACCGCTGACATTTGTTTGCAGGGCAGTAAATGTTTGTGAATGAAGAGCAGCAGAAGATTTTTTAATAAATGCTTTTGTGGCGGATTTTATACTAAATCATTTCTTGACATTTCGACTCAAACCAACAGCTTAGATAATGGATCATACCATATGCACATACTCTGGTTTGATAAATCCTCTGCTAAGAGGACCTCCATGAAACTGGATTCCCTCTAGACTAGGAGAAGATGGTATGCGGAATAGATTAATTCAGGCAAGCTGGGGAGGACCGGGTCGGTGATCTTGCCTGTGCTCTTGAATCTGAGCTGAGGCTCAGTGAACAGTCTCCTCCTTGGGTGTTCAGTTTGGGCTGGACCACGTTAAACAAACTCCATAGTGAAGATGATGGTTCTATTTTCTGATGGGAATGTTTACTCAAGAAAGCAAGACACAGAGGGCCTGAGAGGAACATGAAAGAGTGAGCCAGTCAGCACGGGGACAGGCCCCTGTTCTCCCATGGCTCTCTCTGAGCCGTGCAGGACCTCCCCGGCCATCCTTCCCTTCAGGCCAGCAGACGCCAAACCAGGACACTCGGCTGATTCCTTGGGCTCACAAGCCCCTGCGGAGGGCAGCTGTTCCTCCTGGTCTGGCCTTAGGGGCCCAAGCCGGCCTCTGCGTCTTCAGATGCTGGAGCATCTTCCCACCTCCCTCTGGGCCGATTCCCCCCTCCTCTCTGCAGGGGCTCCCCTTTGTCTTGCGAGTCCTCACCATCTTCTGCTCAGCAGAATGGCCCCTTTCCTCTAGCTGGGACCCTTGTGACCTCCTGCTGGAGCTCCTCCCTGTGCTGCCCTCAGAGAGGGCCTTGCCCGAGCCCATGCCTTGTGGGCCCGTGTCAGGAGGGGCTGGGCTCGGAGCCTGGATTTCCTCATCTGTAAAAGGGGGGACATCCTGCTTGTGAGGAGTAGCCCACGTGGTAATATACGGGGCAGATACACGTAGAACGCTTGCAATGGCGCTGGCCTTTATTAAGGCTACGGGGCGTTAGATATTATTATTATCACAATTCACCCGTGATGTATGCTGGCTGAGTCCCTTCAGCAGCTTCCCTCTGGTCACAACCCTTGCCTTGTATTGGGAGGAAGGTCAAGTTTCTGAGGTCGAGGCCCTGGTGCCCTGGTGCTCCTGGGTAGCTTTGATCACGGAGATGGAATACCAGTCCATGGAGGGCAGAGGCTCCTTACAGGGCGGGAAGCAGTGAGGGGGCAGCAGGGAAGGGGGGGATGTGACCCCACCTCCTGGGCATTTAATCTGGGGACAAGCTGGGCTCCTCGTTTGTTTGGCGTTAAGTCAGCACGAGTTTTTTCTTTGTTTGTTTGTTTGTTTTGATACGCGGGCCTCTCACTGTTGTGGCCTCTCCCGTTGTGGAGCACAGGCTCCGGACGCGCAGGCTCAGCGGCCATGGCTCACGGGCCCAGCCGCTCCGCGGCATGTGGGATCTTCCCGGACCGGGGCACGAACCCGTGTCCCCTGCATCGGCAGGCCGACTCTCAACCACTGCGCCACCAGGGAAGCCCAAGTCAGCGCGATTTTAACACAGGATGTTCATGAGCTCTAACATCGCCAAGAACAAGACAGACTTGCCCTTTGGTTGGGGTGTCCCGGCCGGGGTGGATGCTGCTGCAGGCCCCTGAGGCCTGTGGACACGTCTGCACTGGGGCAGCGGTGTCCCCGTAAGCGATGCTGTGTGCTCGTGGCTCCCAGGGGCAGGCACTGTGCTGACGCCTGTGCTGGCTCTCAGGTGCTGATTGTTGAGTGAGAGCGGGGGACAGAGCTGCTCTGCAGGCACTTCAGCCAGTGTGTCTCTTCCTGAAAATGGGGGTCCCAGAGGCTCCCCCCACATGTGGCTGCATCAGCCCCATTCTCTCAGAGTCTCCTGGGAGGAGCGTGGGCCTGTGTCACTGTGAACAGAGCGTCACCCACCTGTTTGTACAGCCGCCGTGTGTCACCTACCCCGACTGCACGCGGCATTTTCTAGCAGCTGTGTTTTTTAAACAGCTGTATTTTGAGGTACAAATTACACACCATGAAACGCACACATTTCCAGTCTACACGTCAATGATTGTTAGTAAATGTCTGGAGCTGTGCAACCACCGCTGCAACCAAGTTTAGGACTTTTCCGTCCCGTCCACCCCAAAGCTCTCTCATGCCCCTTTGCCATCCCTCCCCACACGCCCCAGCCCAGGCAAACACTCACCTACTTTCTGTCTCCATAGATTTGCCTTTTCTGGACATTTCTCGACAGCGGAATCATGTGATATGCAGTCTTTTTCAACAGCCGTATTGATTATTTTCCCTCCCGGTTCCCGGCAGGAAACAATTTGTATCATACTTGGGGGTCGGGAGAGAGCTGCTGTTGCCCACGACGGCTGTAGCCGTCCGCAGCCCCTGCCTCCAGCCCCCTTCTCCCATCGGCTGCCTGTGGGTCCTCCAGGCCCACGTGTCTCTCTAGTCTCCATCTCACCGCTGAGAACAAGAGCAGCTCTCCTGTTGGGTGGTGCTCGGAGCTCCCCGCCCTGCCCCACACTATTAGTGACCCCTGTGACCTTCCCTTGGCGGACAGGCTCCAGCAGGGCCCCTGGGTCCCCGGCCCCAGCCCCTGCAGCGTGGGTGGGTTGTGGCTTGCTTCTGACCCTAGACGACGGTCGAGGCGATGGGAAGTGTGTGCTTCCATGGTTCTGTGACCTAGGATTGTAGCATCGGTCTTGCTGGAATTTCTCTCACCCTGTCAGTTGTGAGGCAGCAGGTGGCCATGTTGGGGACCCTTACATGGCAAGGACCATGGGCATTTCCAGAAGCTGAGACAGACTCCTCAAACCTAAAGCTCTCGGTTTTACAGCCACAAGGAGCTGAATTCTGCCAGCAACCACACAAGCAAGAAAGTGGATCCCTCCTCAGTCAAACCACCAGACGACAACCCTGGTCTATTTGATGCCGTGCCTGCAGCCTTGTGAGACCCAAGCAGCGGACCCAGTGAAGCTATGTCTGGACTCCTGACCCACTGAAACCGTGAGATCATAAATGTGTGTATTTTTAAGTTGCTAATTTTATGGCGATGTGGTATTGGAGCCATAGAAAACTAACGCCTTTCCCCCCGTAAGGCAGCCATCTCAGAGTTATCCTTCCTGATGCTCCAGCCCCCCCTCCCCCAATCTTCTCCTCCAGCCCCACCGCCCTGCCTCACTTCAGGCTTCACATCTTGCCTCTGGACGATCGCAATGATCTCCCACTCACCTCCCAGCCAGAGGGTCTTTGTGAGAAGCAGGACGGCCCCGGCGGGCCCCCATGGGGTACTACAGCATCTCATTGTCATAATCCAGTCCCCACATCCTCCTCAAACTCTCTTCTGGTCACGCTGAACAACTTGGCCATTCTTAGATATTCTTAGACATTAGATATCCTGGCCGTTATTAGAAATCCTTAGATAGTTCCACCGCTGTGATTTTGCATCTGCTGATCTCCCCACCTGGAATGCTTTTCCATCTCTTCTTAGCCTGAAAAACTTTTATTCATTCTTTAAAACCCAGGTCCAATATCAACTCTGTTTGAAACTGTGCTTTCCTGTGTTCACTGACATTCACGTTTGTTATTTTAGTCTGTGTCCCCCAGAACCTCCAACAGAGTATGGACAGGGATTTGGATTTGCTGTCCCCTAACCAACACCTGTGGTGTTTAACGTACTTCTCTAGAACAAACAGCCAATTACCTGCTTGAGTAACTGGCTGTGGCCACTTCAGTATATGTAAGCCAGAGCCTCCAGCTGTGACATCATATCATGGGACGCTTCAGGCTCCTGGATTTCCAGGGAGCTGGGTGTGTAGGTCGGGTGGGATGGGGCAAAGGTGGGGGGCTTCCAAATGTTGAGACTCCACATTCTGGATTGTTCTGTAGATCTGAATGTCATAGGCGTTGCCCTACTGAAGTTCTCTCCCGAGCTGGGTGCCGGTGACACCCGTGGGCCCCGCCGCTCCATCCACGATGGCGCCCTCCTCCATCCCCTGCCCACGGCCCCAACACGTGGAGACCAACCTGCTGGAAGTCTCAAACCAACACTAATATGTATAAAATAGATAACTAATGAGAACCTGCTGTGTAGCACAGGGAGCTCCACTTTGCTGTACCGGAGAAACTAACACAACATTGTAAAACAACTATACCCCGATTAAAAAGAAAAGTCTCAAACCCTGCATAAAGCATCTGCCATATTAAGGACCTTTCTGCCACTGATCACTACAATTAAAATTGTGCTGTCTTGCCCCAGGTAACTCCTCTCTTCACTGCTGTCTGTTTCTCCCCTGCACCCTTTACCATCAGATGTATGTATCTTTCTTATTTATCTGCTTGTTTTCTGTTTCCCCAGGGAGACCGTAAGCCCTGTGAGAGCTGGGGTCTGTCCGTCTGCTCGTGTCTGCATTCCCAGTACCTGGGACATCGATCCTGAGGACCTGGTACCTCAGGATTGATGGTTGAATGAAGGGGAGAGAGCACAGTCTCCGTGGTCCATCTCTGCCCGCGTCAAGGCTGCCTCCCCTCCTTGGTCTTCCTTCCCCTTAGGATAAAGAAAATGATCCTCACCTCCAGAAAAATTTCACTTATCAATTCATCCCAGATTAAGGATTTAAAGAAAGCCCTCTTTTTAGAGATTACATGTAACTCTAACTTAAACTAGAATTCTAGCTCTAACCCTGAAGTCCAAAAGATATAATACAAACTTTTCTTCCCGGAGTATTTTTATTTTAGACAATAATTTCAGTTTCTCTTCATATATAATACAATATTAAACACTTAGACTGCCACTAGGTTCCTCTTTGGTTGATTGCAATTTTAAGGACTTAGAGCTAAAAGCGTGAGGGTAAAGATGGTTTTAGAACCATGTGGTGTTCGAGTGAAATGGTATCACCCTCTGGGGGGGGACTTGGGTGGTGGTGGGGGTCTGACTATAATCCTTTACGTGCATTTTGGTCTTTTGCCAACTTATTCCTGTGTGATGCTGGATACGGGATGGGGGTGACTGACTTCTCGGGATTGTTTCCATCAGTTTCATGTTCTTGGCAGAGGGAAGAGAAAATTCCCTCCCGTCCACTTCTACTGGGCCTTGTTAAGCCACGGCCTTGGGGGCCAGCTGATCAGCACTGAGCCGCCAGCAACCTCAGCAGTCACTGGGCAAGGACAGCCTTTGGCTACTGGGGCCCAAGGCCAGCTCTGCTTCACGGAGGAGGTCACCTTGCTGGCAATAGAAGAGCCCGTCATGTTAGCATCCCGGAGCCCACTTGAGTCTGCCTGGCTTGGTAGTTGGGGAAGAAATCAATGACATGTAGGTGTTGGGCCCTACAGCTGGGCAGCGGCCAATGTGCACTGCAAGGGTCTCAGGGTCAGTATTTTTCCGGGTGATTATTTTCTATCAGCGAGTCAGTGGAATAGAATGGAAATGGCGTTCCTAGCTATCTGAGGGAGCACAAGTGAATAAGGCAGCCTCTCCTAAGCCAGCCCTACTTGTATCATATGTGGTCCGAAGAAATGAAAATGAATCCCTTTGTGGCCAACTATGTACCCCAAAGAACATTCTCATTTGGGGTTTTGTTCTGTTTTCAACAGTGAACGCTCTCCGCCTCTAGCAGTGATGTGAGGATTTTCTGCAGTGAATCAGAACCAAAGGCTGCTTCACATCAGTCAGCTCAGGAGGGGAGCTGGTAAACAGGCAGTGTGCACTTCAACTCCAGGGGCTGAGGGTGAGCGACAAAACGCGCTTAGGCCCCAATCAGTCGTATTCTCTAGGAGCTGCCGCCTGGGCCGTGAAGGAGGAGATCCCATGCAATTCAGACGTACTCCTGTGTACTCCCAACCCTTGGGAAGTGGAGTCCAGAATGACCGCCCCGGTACAGCGCTACGGAGCTCTAGAGGTGGCGAGGTCCTGCATCTGGTGAGGGAAAGAGACGCTTCCGAGGCAGGGGGCAAATGTCTTTGGAGAGGGATTAGGAGGCTGGCTGGTTCTTCTCTTATAACCGTGACGTCTCCACTCAGCTGGTCTGTCCTCTCCAGGAAGGCAAGTCCAGGTGCAAAAGCATGAGTGGATTAGAGGTTCCCAAAGGTTCTTCCCACGCTACCTCCCCATCGGCTGCTCTGCCCGGTGCTAGCTGTCCCCCCAGAGCACGCCTTGGGTCCCAGGAGCACCTCGTTCTACCCTGGGAAGTAGGCGGAGTGCAGCTGTGAGTGTCCTCCTCATGCCGGCCTCCCTGTGCTGTCCTCTCCAACAATGCATTTGATTTGGTCTCTGGAGGCCATCCGGATGCCCACAGAGCTGAGCTTTCAAAGAGCCGCGGACAGGAGCCACCCTCTCACTGGGATCACCAAGGTTGCCCAGGGGCCCCCGAGACTGCGCTGAACTGATAACTGCGGTCAGGATGTATCTCTCGGATTTCTGCTGAGCCCTTCTGGTCAGCGATGCTCCACGCTAAGTCCCAGCGTCTGTCCTTAACTGCACGATGCCGATTGACGACCTGTTCCTTTTCTTTTCAGTTCCTTGAATTACTCTGCACTCTTTGCGATGATGTTTAGTAATTCTCATCGAGTGTTGAGAAGCCTGCTGGGACACTGCCAGCCGATCGTAACAAGCCCACTAACTGCAGGATTTCCCACTGCTTTCCTGTGCTGGGAGCTCCTTAACCAAAGGCAGCTCTCCCAGGAGAACCTTGCGAAGGTGCCTCGTCCTGAATATTTTCATGTCGGAAACTTTGGGCATGCAAGTTGTTTGCAAAGGCGGCCAGTGTGTTTGGAGGAACAGGGTGGGCCTTGGGCAGACTTGGAGCAGGGTGGGATTCCGATTCTGCTGCCTTCACGTTTTATCCTGGCCTGTCTTTCTTCTGGGTCATCCTCTCCCGGCCCCCCCGCCCCTCAGCTCCAGCCGCTCTGCCACACGCCCACACCGAAGGCTCGTGCACTAATTGGTGATTAGGCATTAATGCCTGGTGCGTGTTGGCTTGTTTCCTCTCCTGGATAACGTTTTCTTCCCTTTTGTGTTAGAGGCTTTCATGTCTTAACAAGAGTGGCCAACTTGTATGAGATTTCAGGCATGCTGGGTGGGCGAGTTCGGGACTTTCGGCTCCCTTCCCAAACTACACAGGCTGGGTGCCCATGTGTGCCACACTGGGCCGTGCCTGGCCCTGGGACTGGCTTCCAGGAGGCTCTCAGGACTGTTTGATGGAGATGTGGGTGGAGGTCGGGGAGGGGTGGCGGTGACCTCTCCAGTCCCAGCTGTAGAGTGTAAGAGGGGAGGGTATCTGGGTGTTATAGGGCTCTGTGGGGTGATGAAGGATGAAGCACCCCCGTGTGCAGCTAGGCACCCCAACTGACAGGAACACTACAAGGACAGACTCTTTTGAGCATTAAGTAGGTGGAAGGAGCCTCCCATTAGAAACACATGCTAGGAAACGAGAATTTGCCGTCAGGCAAGCTGAGGGGCAATCAGTTTATCGCACTAGGAGTCTTTATCACCCGAGAGCTGGCGAAAGGGTTCAGGAACAAAATCAACCCAATAAGTGGATTGATGTTTACAAATTTACTACGGGGTTTGATTCTGAGAACTGATTCATTTTCATCTTCCCAGATTCCTCAGATGTGGGAGAGAAGCCACGTGGAGAGAGATCACGGTTCTTCGGTTCTTTGGATAAATGAATGATGTTCTCTGGGCTTAGAGCAACCCCGTCAATAGAACTTGCCGGTGATATTCCGTACCTGTGTGGCGTGGCAATTCACTAACTCGTGAAGTTGCTATTTATTTTACACACTTATTTTTCAAAAGCATTTCCTGCTCTACATAAAAAAGGCTTGTCATCTGAACTAAGGCCATTCTGCCTGCCTTTATCCTTCTTTATTTATCCTAAAGAAATAGTCATGTACGTGGCCAAAGCTTTAGCCTGGAGGATGTCCCTCATAGTGTTGTTTCTCCAAATACGTGACAATGGTGCATCGGGAAATAAGAGGGTGATAGGGCTCTGCATTCTTTCAAAGATGGAAAGAAAATGTTTAAGGACTTGAAAGTTGTTCGTATTATGTCAATAAGTGAAAAAAAGCAGGTTGTAAAATAACAGATAGAGTATAAGCACATTTCTGTTTTAAAAAGGTATATATGTTCATTGAAAGCAATCAGGATAATATACCGGAAATCGTGGTTACTCTAAGAAGTAAAATTAGAGATGTTTTAAAATTTTCTTTTTTTCCTTGCATTTTTATGAATTTTCCACAAACCCATGTTTTGCTGTGAAATTGGGAAAAAATCATTTCTTTGGTAAAGGACAAGCCAGAGGACAAGGTGCCATGCGGGGCGGGGAGGCAGAGAGATTCTGCCCTGGAATTTGGTTCCGTCTCCCCGAAGCTCACTGTGTTAGATGTTCTGTGGATGTGAAACTGTGGGAAGGCTGTTTCTAGTGAATCCTTGGTCCTCAATCAGAAAAGCATTTTCCTCCTTTGCAAAAAGCAAAGCGCAGGCTCCGTCTGGTCCTCGGTATAGAGCTGGCCTCGTGTGGCGGGCCCGGTGGGGCTGTGCTTCTGTGAACAGGCAGTGACATTGCCACTCTCGTGCACCCAGCTGAGAAGGCAGCTCGGACCCACGCCTGGCTCAGGAGATGCTGCGTGAGGGTGCTCTGCAGAGCCCCGGGCCCTCCCAGCCACCGCGACAAGCTGAAATGGGACCGCCCACTCAATTAGGTGTCAGCTGGAATCCACAGGAGTGTGGGGAAGGGCGAGTGTCATTAGGACGCAGGATGGGGCAGGGCCTCTCCATAAACGGTCTCCATCAACCAGGCAAACGCTGGGCCACAGAGCTGGGACCGTGCGAGGGGACAATTAAATGGTTTTAACTGGATCTCACTGTCTCTCGGCACACTCATTTGGTGGTGAGTTGACCTGCGATTGGGAAAAAAAAAAAAAGAATTCTTTAGATGTTTGTGTGTTTCTGGCGAGGTCTGACTCTCAGGTCAAGGCTGAGGGCTGACTGCCGACAGCCAGCCGGGCTCTCCCTCACCTGCAGCCCTCCCCAGGTCCCTTTGGGAGGCCACGTGACCCTATCAAAGTGGAGCATTGCTGAAAAATACGTTTAAACTCGACTTTTGGAACTGCCTGCAAAGCTTGATGGTCGTTCATCCAGTTACTCTTAAAATGGCCAATCTTACTCTTAGAAGAAGGCAGGTTTTCTCTTTGGAAATAGAAAAAAAGTCATTGGAGCTGAGAGCGATGAGGAATCCATGGGCTGAAGGGTGGCTCTGCCCTATTAGAGCACACTGGGCAGGAAAGATCCTCCGCGTCTTGTAGCTGAGGGGACGGAGGTGTATCCACGTTTATGTGGGCAGAGAACACCTGAGCCCTGATGTTCACTGCCCTGCAGTCTGGCTCTGGCTGGAGTGAAGTGGGGGCCGATTGGATAAGATGGCCTCGTGCTGGTGACGACTTGCAAGGACCCCACCGTGAACGATGATCCTGCCCTCGTGCCCACGGCTGGTTCTGGGCCTTTGGGGTGTTTGGGAATCACTCCGCTCTGGAACGATGCCAGCTGATGTTGGGGAAGATACATTATGTGACGAAGGATGGACATTCCACGTCTCATCTGAAAGTTTTGGTGTCAGCCATGGGCCACTCTCCTCATTTTGTGCTGCGATCACTTATTTTTCTGGGTTGAGAGATTTATGTGCGTCTTCCGATAAAACAGCCTGCCATTTAAAACCATGCCTGTTCGGATGCAATCAGAGCAGAATGCATCCTGCACACGCTTCCCCAGGGGTCTGCTCCCCTGCTGGGGGACAGCGGCACCACACCCACTCAGTTAGGCTGGTGTTTTTCTGCCCCTTATGAAATATTTGGACTTTATCTTTAATATATATTCAGATGTTGATCTTTTCATGAATTCAGCAAAGGCTTTTACCTTCCAGACCTCATTCATGAGGTTTTGATGTAGTCAGTGTAGTGATTCATGGCAGCAGAGAGGGTCTGGGACCCTTTATGAAATTTTTGTAATTTGGGCTGCCGAGGGTCTTGATTGTTAGTATTTCGTTCTAGTTTTCTACTTCCTTTAGAATTAGAAACTTTTAGAATTTGGGGTTCAGGTTTTGGGGATACTTTTCCTTCTCTTCCTCTTCGTTCGTTCTGTCTCCGTCTCTCTCACTCTCTTTCTCAATCTCTCATTAGCAGGAACTAACGAAGAAAGGACGGAGCAGATGGAATTGATGCTCACTGTTGTGAAGTCATCGTAGGAAGGACAGGGCAGTTGTGGCCCATTTCAAGGAGTTACAAAGTTGTTTGAGGCCAGCTGTTGGCATGACAAGGCGTCACCAAGGCCCCTAGAATACCATGGGCAGGGCAGGAGTGAGGCGAAGCCTTTGAAGGCACCAGGTCACAGCAGGACGTTGGGCTCGTGCGGATGGCAGCTCACCATGGCTGGTGCCCAGGCAGCAAGTGCCCAAGGTGTCCTGCCCCAAGGTCTCTCTTGAGTCTGAAGCCGACCCATCACCGGACTCGGCTTACAGCCCCTCCCCCTCCTCTCCTGCCTCCCATCTCCCCCCACCCTGTCTTGCAGAGGCTGTTTCTTTCTTGGCTTAATATTTTTAATAAGAAAGCAGCAGTGTCTTCTAAGATAGGGGTTGTTGACTGATCTACTGATGCCAGGAATCAAACCTGTCTTAAAAAGCTGCCTTCTCTGCATGGTGGGTTTTTGTTACTCGGAGCCACAAAGCTGGCATTGTTTTGAGAGGGTTAACTAAGATTAATGAGGAAAGAAACATGAAGCCATAAAGGATCAGCATTTCCAATCAATGACTGAATAAATTTAATGTGTATCCCATCTGTAGTTTCTTTGGCAGAAGTGTCTAATTCCGAAAGGTTTTGCCTTTTTATGCTTCTAAATAACCTACTAAGACAAGAACAGTATGTACTTCCAGCGTAATAGTGCTTTATTTAAGGTTTATACTGCAATCGACGTATCGATCAAGAGGAATTTGTAGAATGCACAGGCGTGTTTAATAAGAGCTGGACAGAGCACCGCAAACCTGCTATTCCCAGGACTTTTGACTATTGTGTATTGCAACTTCAGCACTTATTTGGGAGACGAAGGAAAAGGAAAAGAGAATTAATTGTAGCTGAGTAACGGATATAGCAAAATGGGAGCTCGCCAATGCGCCACACACCCAAGTCGTGAAATCAAGGAGAGTCTCCATAGGCGTTCCAGAGTAACTTGAAAAGAGCAGCCCGGTGCATGAGCTTTTTAGAAAACCGTGTATTTAAGCCGAGTGTAATCACTGTTTCAGTTGGGGAGTGTTGTGAAGACTCCCTGCACTTTATCTCTGACATCAGGGCTGTACGGGTAAGAGAGCATCTCTCTCTTTAATCACCCCAAGATTAGCCTGCAGTTGGCTCTTTCTATTCAACATTTGAATAACAAGCTTGATGAAGCCACTTAACTCCCTCCAATTACAGGTGCCAAGTGGGGCTACCAAATAGAGAGAGGCCTTTTACATGTGTGAATGGTTTCACAGTCCAGTGTCATAATCAGATTCCAGAAATTGAACTTGCAGAAAGTTTGTGCTAGCCTTGTGGATTTTCATTTCAGATGTTGTCAACTCAAGGGCATTTGGACCAATCAATATCTGTCTGTCTTCTTGCACATAGAAAGTTGGCTATTAGAAAAGAGAGGCTTACAGCAGACTCAGCCAATACCATTAGCCCTAGCCTTAGGGCAGTTCTGTCCATGTGCCCGGGTAGGCACCTGCCCCCTCCCCTCCCCCACCATTAGGGAGGCCTCTTGGGATGTCATTTGGACAGAGCGGGCAAAGAGCACTTCTTTATTCTTTCTCTTTTTTATACGCAGACTCCCCCAAAATCAATGAATCTGTTCTTTGCTTATTTTCAGAACTTTACTTCAATATAAACAAGGGCTTTCCTTCCAGCCACAAACTTGAGTAATACCATGTCAAGCTTGTGTGTGTGTGTTTTCTTTCTCTGTTCCAATTTGAAAAATAATTGGAAATAATATCTGATTGATGTTCTCGCTCTCTCTTTTTTCTTTTTAGCTGAAGATTTCCTACATAAAAGACCTTGATCCACGGCCTTTCCTGATTCAGCACTTGATTTTCTGCTCCATGCATATCCTTCGACTCCTAGCGATTTTGTGAAATTAAGCAAACGCAGTATTGTTTCCTTAAACAGAGAGAACTTTGTACAAATTGTGTTCACTGACTGCTCTTTTGTAGTTTGTCCTTACTGATGCTTTTCTTGTGATTTTTGTTTTGCATCAAACAGCTCCCTGACCAAGAGAAAACCCTGAAGCAGTTAAGACAGCGGGAAAGGGAGAACTGAGAATTGATTAATGAAGGTTTGGAGTATCTCCTGGAAGGTCTTAGAATTTGTTCAGTTTGTTTTGATATTTCTCTGTGTCTGTCTGTCTGTCTGTCTGCTTCTCATCAGAAAGGCACAAAAATGTTGAAATTGGTGCTCACTACTGCAAAGGCGCCTTAGGAAGGATGGGGCAGTTGTGGATCAGTCTGGGAGACACCAAAGCTCTTTGGGGCCAGCTCTTGGCATGTCGAGGCATTACCAAGGCCCCTATAATTCCATGGGCAAGGCAGGAGTGATGCAAAGCCTTTGGATGCATCAGGTAACTGCAGGAGAAAACTCAGGGACCTGGGAGAGACCAGAGACAGAGAAGGTCTGGTGCAAAAGCCACACGGCTGTGTCTCGACAGAGGAAAGACTCGGTGTTGGAAACAGAGAGATGGGATATGAATGTTTAATACAGGGCCCAAGAAGATGGCATTTTCTGTGACTGCAACAATGTAGAATTAATGTGTATCTGCAAGAAATATCATTAAGATTAAGTATTCTTCAGAGAGATGGAAGAATCAGAGAATTCAAGTGGGTTTGTTGGCTAGAGCCAGCCCTCCGATACCTGACCCATCTGCAGGCGGAAAGGGCATCCTCTACAGTAAAGACATCTGTTGGCAGACAAAAGTAAAGATGTGAATTTCCTTTCAATTTCCTGAGAGAGCACAATACTTTCAGTTCTCTCTTTTAATGCGCCGCTGGATTTCTTTCTCCCTGACAGTTGTTGCAGAGATAGTATAGGCTGCTGCACACTGCAGAGGTCCTCTTTATTTCATTGCAATTAGCAAGGGTAATTTTCTGGCATGGCTCCGGAATGGTCCATGAGGGGTTCTCATATTTGAAAGCAGAGGAGAGCTCAAGGTGAGATCCTGAGCTTCTGTAACGAAGACCAGTTGGAATCTGGATCTAGGATGGCGATGCTGGGACGCAGGCTGGATTACAGTGGTTGCTCAGGCCTCAGGGCAGATGTCCTTACTGGGTTCCTCCTCATGTCTCTCCTGGGGCCCTGGTCAGGGTGGGCTCATGGGATCTGGAAACCCAGTAGCTTTATAAGGTATTTGCCGTCTAGAGGGCTCTGTCAAACTGATTTCCGTTTTGAAGGAGAATATAGATCCTTCATTCAGAGGTTTGCCATTATTACTTTGACCTAAAGCTCATCAGTCATCACTGTGCTCTAATTGCTTGTGTTTATGCCCATCTCCCTTCCCAGACGGCAAGAAACGGCTTATGGGTGTTTTGTTCACCTTTGCATCTTCAGTATCTGTCAGGGGACCTTGCAGAGGCATCACTCAAACATGTGAAGCCAAGTATGTCACTGAAGACACCGTTTAGTCCAACTGACTTTTTTTGTTTGACGGAAGGACTTTCTTAAGAAAGGAAGCAACGTCCTGTAGCTTGCACTGCTGAGATGTATCTTGTCAGGGACCTGTATGATCACACAGCGTGTAGACGTCACTGCTCCTTGGACCAGATTTTGAGTGACACTGGTTTAACAGTGAGCCCTGTTTGCTGGCCTGGATTTAAAGGTGGTGCCGCAAACCACCCCCATCCCGTTTCCCCCACGATGGTGGGTGGGGACAGGACAGCGGCTGAGGCAATCCTAGTGCCCTGTTTTATGATCATGTGATTGGTCTGGACGTGGTCATGTAGCAAAGTCTAATCAGAGCTGAGAAAGTTAACAAAAAAATCTTTTCTTTCTGATTGTGGAACCGGGACAATCTGAGCCTAGCAGCGTCCAGAAACCCTGGTTTTGGCCTCAAGGAAAGCTCAGCTGGGAGACTAAAACCAACTAGAGTAGAAGAGAGCATGAGAGGGACCTGGATCCAGCCATCCCCACCCACCTGTATGCTTCCAGTTGTGGGCATCAAGCATCCTCTTTTCTCCCCAGCTCGTTGCAGTTATGTTTCTGTCATTGCTACCAAAAGAGCCTTGATGAATGAGGAGTCTCAAAATTCCACAGGAGTTTTGAAAGTCTGAATTTTTAAGTGAGCCCTTACTTTTTAGGGTATTATTCCTAAAAAAGGGGACTTCATGGTCCATAAGATAAGGAATTCCTATAGATGCCATGTGGTCTGTCTAAGCAATTTGAATAGGACTGTTTTTCAAAATATTTACACAACTGTTCCTTTGAATTATTCATTTTCCAATGTATATGTGGTTCTTGGCAAACAAGAAACCATTTGCATTAATCAGTGATATTTAAGGAAATTCCCCTGAAATCCTTGATTTCCAGATAAACACGGAGATGCTTAAACTTTAGAGGGGAGTCACACCTGTGTTTTAGTGCGGCTTCCTATTTTATGAATGACATGAAGGGGGTTGGAAGCAAAACTAGTCTCCCCCCTCCCAGTAACTGCAGCAATGAAATCTTTGTTTTCATGGCAGTTGGATCCCGCAGCACGTTCTCATTGCAACAGACAATGAGGTGGAGTTAAAAAAATAATCAAGGTGCTGTCACGTTCAGAACCATCAATCTGAAGCTCAGAGCAGGCAGTTTGGGTCTCACCTACAGTTTCTTTTCTTTTGAAACTGTTTTGCAATTCAATTCTCTGTATTTTTTTCTGTGTAATCTGAATCTAAGCTGCAAAAGTGAATGATTTTAAGTTTAAGAATAGAACTTGAGGGCTTTCCTGGTGGCGCAGTGGTTGAGAGTCCGCCTGCCGATGCGGGGGACGCGGGTTCGTGCCCCGGTCCGGGAAGATCCCACATGCGGCGGAGCGGCTGGGCCCGTGAGCCGTGGCTGCTGAGCCTGCGTGTCCGGAGCCTGTGCTCCGCAGTGGGAGAGGCCACAGCGGTGAAAGGCCCGTGTACCGCAAAAAAAAAAAAAAAAAAAAAAAAAAAAAAAATAAATTTAAATTAAA
>NW_020173770.1:2432752-2481535 GCF_003031525.2 Neophocaena asiaeorientalis asiaeorientalis | reverse complement strand
CCCCAAAAAAAAAAAAAAAAAAAAAAAAAAAAGAATAGAACTTGATCTGAAATTGCTACAAAATTCCATTTCCTGACCAACCATAGTAGTTATAAATATGCTTAGTAGACCTATAATTTTCATCTGTTCAAAATCCTTTTCTCTGAAGAATGAGGCCTTTTACATTCCAAAATAGTCTTGCCCAGATTCTGAGGTTAAGCTGGCACCTCTTCTTCTGCCTTCCAGCCTGAGAAGCCCTAGAGTGGACCCCTGATCCCTGATGCCCAGTCAGAGAACCTCATCTCTGCAGCACTAGTGGCTGTCTTGACAAGTGGCTCAGAGCCCACTTTGGGCCACAGAGAGTCCTTCTCTGGGCTTGTGCTGGAGCTTTCAAGAAGAAAGCTCACTTTCTTTGGGATCAGGAACTTTAAGGATCAGAGTCTGGAGCTGCAGAGAGAATCTGCCTGAGGCTGCAACCAAGCAGAGGGAAGCAGGGGTGGAGGATGGAGCTGTCCACCTGGCTCGGTTGAACCTTGGGCTCCACTCAGGAAGGAAGTGGATCTTGACTTTCCAAGTTATTTGAGGTTTATCTTTTGTGTTTAAGCTAGTTTGAGCTGTGTTTCTGTTAGTTTTGACCCAAACAAATTGGCGACTACAATGTGATGGGGTAGATATTAGGAACCACTTTAGTTTTTATTTAACTTTTGCCAGATTTCCTAGGTCTGACATTTATGTGTGCTGGTCTAGGAAACTGTACCTGCTTGTTTGAATCATGGGGCTGAGTCACTCATTTCTTGTTGGGTATAGGATGCACTGCATGCCTTTATTGTTTTTTTTATTGCCCATAAGTAAGTGGCAGACTCAAACAAGAGGGTTAGTTTTGTTCCAGAAGCATCAGTAGTGTTTGGAGACCCTGAAGAGTGTAAGATAAACAAACCATTTAAAACTTTCAGTGGAAATGATAAATGGATGGAGAATTGGAGTCAGGTTAACTAAAGCAGACGTTTAGTGGGTGAAATTCTTAAGTTATAAAAAACTACTGTACAACTGGAAATCACAGTCTTGAGTTGGGCCAGATGTGTCATTTGGCTTATATATCAGTTTCCTTGAGTTCTGGCGATGTGGTATCTCCTACTTTCCGGGTTTGTGAAGCTGGGGGTATAGGTGACCCACACCACCTGCAAATGATAGAAATTCTAAACTTCGACAGTGTTTCAAAGCATTTTCACATTTTTACATCTGTTTTATCCCAACTTCTAGACTTGCTCTTGTCTGTCACAAGCTGGGGGGAAAAATGACTGCCCAGAGAAGGACCTTATTATGGAGGGAAAAGAACGTGGATGGAAGAGAAAGAAGGCTGGTGATCCGAAAAGACACACCTGAGCTCGTTATATTTCTGAGATTAGAAAACAACAACTTTCTTCTGCTCCTGTGATTCTTGATTTTTAAATGTGAAAACATTGGTGTAAGAATCTGTTCATTTCCACGGGGACCGACTTGGCCATTTTGGCTTTGGCTTGCTCACCTGGCTGGCTCTGCAGAGCGGCCAAATCTAATAACCGAGCAGCGTCGTGGGAGGAGACGTCTGGAAAAGTGCAAACTGGACCCAAAGCAGAGAAGAACAGCAAAACAAATCTTTGGCTGTGAAATTTCAAACAGCCAGCTGGTCACTTCTTACCATGGCTTCAGTGCTGTCCAAAATCTTAGCCTGGCACGATGGCTAGTTTTTCAGGAAACTATATTTTATTGTGAGATTATTGTAGATTTGCATCAGTTGTAAGTAAAGATGCAGAGAGCTTCTGTGTACCCTTCACTTTGTTTCCCCCAGTGGTACCATCTTGCATAACTATAGTACAACGTCATAATCAGGACATTGACGTTGACACGGGCCATTGAACTTATTAAGATTTCACTAGCCTTACATGCGCCTTTATATGTGTGTATGTGTGCCTGTGTGTGTGTGTGTGTGTGTGTGTGTATTTAATTCTATACAATTTTATAGGTTTGCGTGAGCACACCACATTCAAGATACGGAACAGCTCTACCACTTGAGGATCCACATCTAAAAACTTAAATCTCTAAGTATTTTTGTTGTGGTCTTAAGTGTGATTTTTCACTGTCTGAAGCCCAACTTTTTAATGAAAGATCATGGGAAAATAGGATTTGGGGTGCCAGTTTTTGTTCAGCTCCTCCTGAGGTCCACGTGGGCCATGCACTGCAGGAAACTGGCCCGTGGTTTCCACATTCGGCTCCTGGAGATGGATGCAGAAGGGTGCCATGTCTGAGAGGAGCCACCCCTTCGATTTCTCTCCGTGGACCTTCTTCCTCACTGGTCATTATTCTGCAAGGAGACCACGGGTCCTTCATGTTGAAATGCCAATACCTCTCTCCCCTCAGCCTTGTTCCTTGCCTGTCAGTTCATTCAGCTGCAGTGTTTTCACATGTACTTAACTTGATGTATAGCAATGATGGAATATAAGGAAAATTCTTTGTAAACTATTGATTTTCTTCTGTGCACACCCAAATGCTCCACAGAATGTACTTGTGTTTAGTCTGTGCCATTCTCTGGCCATATTTTCAGTATAATGTATCATTAGAAAAGATGGTGGGTTTAGTTAGGGATTCTATCAATCAGTGCATCTGTAATAAGGAAGAGCCACCTGGTTTGGTGACAGACCTTTTTCTGGGCCCCTGTCTTAAAGCCTCCTTCTTTGTACTCCGCAGTCACCTGGTCCCCATGGAGCAGCTCTGCCCACCCACACAAAGCGCCTCAGCTTCCTGAGTCCTGGTTCTTTTCATGTAAAAGAATGCATATCTTATATTATTATTATAAAGATGAAATGAGTTAATGTGCATAAAAGAGGCTCTTAATGAATGCTAGTTCTTTTTAGTCATTTGTCAATTATCTAACACCTTCCATGGGCCAGGCATTTGTTGGGTGGTAAGGGTAGAGAGAAAAATAAAAGCTATCCCTGCTTTCAAGAGAATCACTGTCTGGTCGGTTCCAACAATTGTAATAGAGTGTGTTCAGTGCTATGGTAGTCATTTCTCTACAGGGAGCCCATGTTTGCTGGAAGCAGGGGGAAAGTCTTTCCTGAGTAGGTGGTCCTTGACCTGTTTGCCTCTTGGAACAGATTTTGAAGGACCCAGGCTCTGAAGAGAGGGAAAGCCGTTTGAAGCAGAGAGGAGTGTGTAAGCAAGGTCTAGAAACAGGAGAGAGTTGAGTGTAGGAACAGCAGAGTGCAGAGGGATGAACGGAAAGTGAGGCAGGGACCAGAGCCCCACAGCCACCTTCTAAAACCACATATTGTCCCCCATGGGCTGAGTTCAGGGTGGCAGAGGGTCCGCCTGCAGAGCCGAGATTTGGCATCCAAGCTGATTGGGCTTGATGCCAAGGCCACACAGGTCTCCTTAAGTTGTAAGGCCCTGGGTAGCTCAGAAGCCCTCCTGCCTGTGTCGGGAGGACCCAGCCCCAGACACCAGGGGACTGACTCCAGGCCCACTGGGCCTCCAACCAGCACTGGATCCTTGGGTAAGTCATTTTGTGAACTATAGAGACTGGATCTGCTAGCTTCTAACACTCCTTCAGAGCTAGGATTCTTTGGTTCTCAATGGATTTTACACTAACACAGAATGAAATATCAGGAATGATATGATTGCAGGTGTGTTCTGTTGCTGTGAACATTTTATCCCATGCCAGAGACCCCCACTCACAATGGAATCCACCAAGGGTCCTGAAATTGAGCTGTCTTCTACACCAAGACAAATCCTATGTGATTACATTGGGTTGACCAAAAAGTTCGTTTGGGTTTTTCCAGAAGATGGGATGAAAAACCCGAATGAACTTTATGGCCAACCCAATAGCTTCTTAGGTGAAGTCAGTTCCTAATTAATCTGTCATAGAGGTGGGATTGGGGACTCATATAAATGGGAAATCGGAAGCGAAGCTTACCATTCTCCACAAGAGATGGGGGGTGGGGCGAGTTTGGGAATTCCTGGTCCCTGTGTTACTAGATCCATTTCTTTCCAGTTGAAAAGGGACAGTCTTTATCTGTGAATCTGTTTTTGTTTCGTAGGTATGTTGATTTGTATCGTATTTTTGATTCCACGTTTAAGTGATATCATGTGATATTCGTCTTTGTCTGACTTACTTCGCTTAGTACGATAATCTCTAGGTCCATCCATGTTGCTGCAAACGGCATTCTTAGCAGAGGCAAACTATTATATATAGGATGGATAAACAATGAGTTCTACAGTAGAGCACAGGGAACTCTATTCAATATCCTGTGATAAACCATAATGGAAAAGACTATGAAAAAGAGTGTATATATATGTATAACTGAATCACTTTGCTGTACAGAAGAAATTAACACATTATAAATCAACTATACTTCAGTGAAATTTTTTAAAAAAGGAAAGGGACAGTCTTTGGTTATGACGTGAATTCACACTGTGCGTGGGCTGGGGGACTCTCCCTTGCAGTGTCCTCTCTGTCTGTTTTGGGCTCCTCCCAGGGCAACCCTTGGGAAGAGCTTTGTCTGGACTTGGCCTGGGTGTGCTTGGTGGCACTGCAGCAGCCTGTCCTGTGGACTGGTGTCTGGCAGGTCCAGGATGGGGCTTCCTTGGCCAGACTTGGGAAGAAGTAGGACACATGATTTTCTGTTTCTCTTCTCTCACTGCCTTGCTGTGACCTTCTCAGATTCCTATTCCATTACCACGTCTGTTTACCTACCTGCCACTCCTTCAGAGCCTAAGGCTGTTAAGACCAAGCCTGTGGTTTTTTTTGTTTGTTTGTTTGTTTTCGGTACGCGGGCCTCTCACTGTTGTGGCCTCTCCCGTTGCAGAGCACAGGCTCCGGACGTGCAGGCTCAGCGGCTCCGCGGCATGTGGGATCCTCCCGGACCAGGGCACGAACCCGTTGCCCCTGCATCAGCAGGCGGACTCTCAACCACTGCGCCACCAGGGAAGCCCCAAGCCTGTGTTTCGACAGCTGCCCATAGTCAACTGAGCAGTGTCCCAGGCCAGCAATGCATATGTAGGAGCTGGGAGCCAGCACCCCAGTGGAGGCCGGCCAGCACCTGCAGGAGGTGTGTCCACTCTGTCTTGCCAGCCTGGCCTACAGTGGGCATGTGCAGATTGCAGTCGGGGAGGAGCCCCGGGATGTCCGGCTGAGCTGTGATCAGGGCTGCTACCTCTGTGAGACCCAGAACGTGTGCCTTCACCATTGCACCTCCAAGTGTCTCTCACTTTGCAGGGATGGTTTTGCATAGATCACGCACTCTAGTCACCTTTGTAATGTTCAGAAAGTGATAGCAAGCTGCAAATCCATTGCGGATCAGCCGATGTGCCCTCCAGGGACCCGGGAGCCTCCCAGCGTCTCATTTGAGATGAAGTTTCCTCTGCGTGGAGGGGGTTAGTGTAGCCTGTCCTCCCCTGGGAGCTAACAGGTGGACGGAGCCCTGGGTGACTTTGAGCTCTAGCAGATGAAAATCTAATGGCCCCCTGGGGTTTTGTGTCACAGCTGTGAACGCAGGCGGGGCTTGCTCGGCTCCTTGCACCAGAAGGGACACGGAGAGCGCACATTTCCCCGATTCTGGGTCTGACTCTCTGGGCCTCTGGCCTCAATCAGCCTCTTTTTTCCCCCACACTTGTCCTTCAAGTATAGCTTTGGCCCAGCTGGACCTGACCATGCACAGATGGTGCAGCTCTTCGGTATGAATTTAGGTTTCTGATTCTAAGAATAAGGTCTGCTCATTATCAAATACTTGAAAACGAAGAAAAGCACACGTAATAAAGAAGTAACCCATGTGTTTGTCTTTCCATGTTTTAATCCCTCTAACTCTGTGGGTAGGCAGTTCTTGTTAATATATCTGGGAGCATCCCTTATACACCGGCTAGTGTGCTCTGTAAATGCTCCTGCCTCGTTCCTTTGCACCTTCTGCGTCTCCACTTAGGGTGTTTTCCCATCCCGAGCGCCTTCTCCAAGGCTGCTGGGCTCCGGTCCCTGTGCTCCTTGCAGACTTTCTCCTCTGATCATCCAGCACTCAGGGCTCCTCCTCTGAGAAACAGAGCCCCGTCTGGGCCTTGTGTCAGGTTCCTAACCACAGACACAATGGCTTGTATTGTTCTCTGACTTTGTCCAAACCTCCATGGTCAGGACTGCACGCTTCTCTTTCTTTGAACATCCAATAACATCTAACGCTGTAGGATTCTTTAACAAGATAGATGAGAATGTTATTGAAAAATTAAAAAATTAATGAATATATTCATAAGAAAGTGCCTCTTCATTAATGATTGCAATCTCAGCCGCTATTACCTTTTATGCTCTTTTGGTAGAAGTTAACGCACTCCATGATTTTTATTCCTGGGAAAGTTGACCATAGACATTACCAAACTTGTTGATCTCAGGAGGTGTTTTAGGAGGACTGGAAACAGACATTTCCAACCCACTTGCTATGTGGAACCGTTCTCTTTTCACAGGCACAGAGAGGGCTCACAGCCCAAGGGGTTTCTCGGGCAGTCAGTCTCAGCCTTCTCTCCTTTCTCTCCCTCTGGCAGATGTGAGAAGAGGGGCTGGAAGCACACAGAATGGATTTGGGGGACATGTGAACTTTCTATGGGGTAACCACTTTTAAAGACCTTCCTTGGGCCACAGAAAAAAAGCGACCAGCAAAAAGTGGTTATCGGTTGTTTTTCATAGATCAAGGTTCCCTAACGCGGCAGGGGCAGACCCACACCCATGTTTCTTAATGATCTGACCCAACGGAAATCTCCTGGTTACAAAGAGGCTGCCTTAGAATTTTTAAAAACCTAATAAATAATTTGTTATAACCGCAGGGTATCACGTTCCCATGTTACTTATGGAACTAGGATAATATTTAAATTGCTTATTTACAGCATTAAAATAAATAGTGGTTTGGGCATTTTGGCAAAGCAGGGGACACACGTGGTGGTTCCCTTCCCCCGCTCCCCAGCTTCAGTACCCCCGTCCTTCCTGCCAGCTCTGGGCTCTCTCCCCAGCTGCAATTACTCCATTATGCTGTTAAAGTTCTCAGAATGTGCAACATGCCCGACCCCTGAAGGCATTTGCCAGCCTTTCTTTTTTATCTTTCCTAATACCTGTAGCTCCCTTTCTGGGCTAACATTTGACTGTGAGCCTTCTATGCGATCTGCCGGTGAGCCGTCCCTTGAAGGCCGCTGGCCTCGGCAGCTCTTACGGCCACTCGTCGGGGCCCTCAGATCTCCGAGCGGGGCGGCGGGCAACACAGTGAATTAAATATCAAGCAAATCAGATCAAATGGCAGCCTGGCCCCCCAGGTAAGGAGCTGGTTGGGGGCCTGGGGAATCCCGTCTGAGCCGCCGCTGTCCTTCCCTGGTTCATGCAAGGCGTGGACCCTTGTTACATCGAGTGGCCCTTACTTAAGCCCCTCTAATTGGGTGGGATGGCTGCCATCTGATGAGTCATAATTAGGACGAGGCAGCTCCAGGAGGAGTCGTCTTACCGGGCAAAGGGTCGGGGACTAATGACTAGCAGAAGGAAGGGGTTTGGTTGATGCCGGTACTCTCTGCTGGAAAAGATATCCACTCCTGCTGCATTTCTTCGGGCAGAAGCCACTGAATCTTTCCCCTCATTTGATTCAGTGACCTCTCAAGTGCATCATCGCCCCGAGGGCTCCGGGCCATCCAGCAACTCTTAAGCCCCTTGGGTTGATAATCTTCTCCCACATTTGCCCTTAACACCAGGCATACCACCATTAGCCGCAGCTGCACTGCTGCTCATTAGAGGCGATCGATACCAAGCAGATAAAGCACGCTGCCCCTCCCATCTGCAGTCACCGCAGATTCACAGGCCTTCCCACGCAAGGCCTCCCTGTCAGCTACGGAAAACAGGGGGGTCTCTTTTGAAAAGAAGGGAAAGAAATGAAAAAGGATGCGGGGAAAGTACATATTTACCTTCTCGGTCTCGGGATGCTTTTGGGGGTCCAGAGGAAATCTTATTTTCACTGTGATGCGAAAATGGCACAGCTTCACCTCCCAAGGCCCCGGGTATCAGGCAGGCCCAAAGAACAATGTTTCCTCACGAAAGAAGGACGGGCTCTGCTCAAAGAGCCATGGGAAGCGGTGTTGACTCTGGACACTGCCGAGTGGATCTCTCCAGAACATGGAGGTCTGGGCCAGCAGCCAGAGAGGTGGCTGGAGTCCTGCTTCTCTCCAGAAGGTGTTGCCAGAGAGCCTGGGAACCCCTGCTCTCCTTTCTGAGGCCAGGAATCTGGCTTCAGTGGGTGTCAGGGGCAGGAGAGGTCTCAGGGTGGCCCAGGCTGCTCTGCCTCTCAGGTCAGCATCCTGTCCAAAGAGCTAAGTCAGGCTGCCCACTGGATCATTCTTGCCCCGTGGTGGGCTGGGAGGGATCCTCGTTCACAACTGGGGGTGGCAGTGGGCAGCCAGGCCCCACCTCCTCATTCTCAGGTGGGTTGGCCACTGGTGCCTTTGGTAACCTCATGGCTGCACATCTCTACCCATGGAAAGGGCTAGAGAAATGTGAAAGTAGGGGAAATCCAAGGTGGAGCCAGAGACTACCATAGCATCCACAGACCAGAAAATTCAAAATATTTTGCCTACATTTGCTGTACGTGGGGTCATAGGGAATGAAGGGCTGATGTGAACCATGTTTTCTCCTAAGGAAGAAGTGCTCCTTCGAGAACTATCTGGAGAAGACCCCAACCAAATTGTACGATTGTTCCCTACAGGGGAAGGGTTGGGCTGGGGATGGAGGAGTCTTGGTGTCAGGAGAGCACATCTGGACACTGCCAGCAACTGTGCCAGGTGGAGAATGGGAACTCTGGGAGTGTGGAGTCCCCAAATAAAATTGGGATAGGCACTCTTCGGACAGAGGCGAGTTCCTGCAGGGGAAGGCAGCCCACTCTGGTTGCTCATCAGCCTCGCTGCTGGGTAGGTCACCCTCAACTTTCCCTGTGTCCTTTAGTCTGTGCCTGAAATGTTTGTTTAGTGAAAGAAGCCATAACAAGTAAACAATGGACAAAAAAGAAATCTTCCTCCATAAGGATAAGCAGAGAACAGTGACTCATGACAAAAAAAAAAAAACCTCCCCAGAAGTCCTGAGCAAATATCCTTCCATGAAATGAAGTAACAGCAAGGAACAGAAAATTCCAGAAATTTGCAAGTTTCAGTTTTTAACAAGATGTTGGGTGACATTGCAACTATGAAATCAGAACAGGCATTTTTGAAGGTGACAAAAAACAAGACCATTAAAGGCTATATACAAATAAATAATTGTTGAATTTTAAATGGTAGTTTTGCGACTAATTATGGAAAATTGATTCAGTGAGCTGAAGGTGAACTTGAGAACTTAGGGAAGCTCAGAGAGAAGGTATAGATAAATAAAGTCATAAAGGAGAGAGTAGGAGACCTGGAAAGGTAAGAGAACCAAGATATGTGTAGTGGGAATTTCTGAAGGAGAGGGCAGAGTGAGCAGAGAAGCTAAAATAATCACTGAAGAATCCAAGGAGCTCCCTGAGCACCAGGCACAATGAATGGAACCTGCATTGCAAGGCAAAAGGAAATATATGTCCAGGCTGAAAACGATTTATCTCCAAAGAAGTGAGAATCTCACTGCAATTAGCCTATTTTGCCTACAAGAAGTCCAAATCAATTTCACTTTTATTTGAACACATGGCTCTTATGCAGCTCTGCTTAAGATTTCCAGTGGTTTTGTTTACTTTGTTATTTACCTGAACAAGTTACCTGAAAAAAAAATCAATTCCAATACTCCCCCATCTCCCACCGTAATTTGTTCCTTGGGATAAGCTGGGTAAGTTGGTAGACCCTTCTGCAATAATAGAGACAACAATGCATCACTGTTTAAAGAGTTTTTATAGAAAAATATTCTGACCCAATCTTCCCTATCAAATGTGCCATATTTGGGTGCAGCTGGTGAGCCTGGAAGCTTTATAAGGTACAGACTGCAGAGACGTGTGCTGTCTCCTTAACTTCTCTCTCCCCCAGACCTAGCTAGGTGATCACGACATGTATGTTGACTGGAGTTGTCAACAGTGAAAGATGTTGTCAGGTATGGAAAGAACCTGTAAAATATACAGGTGCTCTTCCAGAAAAATGTACTTGAAGCCACACTGAAGCTAACTATGGAAACTGGATATTCATTCCAACCCTCTTGAGTTGGGCCCCAGCAAAGGGTCCTCCTGCCTGGTGCCGTTGAAGCCAGTAAACCAGGACCAAGACCAAGTTCAGTTCAGAAGCGAAGGAAAGATTTATTCTTTGATGGAAGAATGCAGAGGTTGGCGCTCGCTCTAGGGTACAGGCTCTCCTGGGACGGCCATGGGTAGGTCTGCTGTACAGGACGGGGTTGGGGGGTCCTGGCTGTGCGGGCACAGCCACAGCTGCTCACACTCCAGATCGTAGCACTCGGGGCAGCATCTCTGCACACAGCCTGCTGCCGCCATCTTGAATCGAGCGGCGTGGGCAGCACTTCTGCACACGGCCCTGGGCTGAGGGGTGGCTGCAGCCATTTGCATCAGGAACTCTGGTCCAACGGGCCGTGTGCCAGGCCTATGCATTCAGCCCCCTGTGAGCAGGTGACACCAGACTAAGCACAAAGGGGAAAAAAAAAGGTGAGACCTTATTTTATTACCCAGACTCTGTTTTTACTTCCCGGGAATTGTTAATGGGCTTTGCGCGTGACAGAATCACAGAGTAAAAGAGGTAAACAACAGATTCAGCAAAACATGTAAAGTTTAAGTAACTCTGGTTGTACGATTAAAAACAACTCATATACAAAAAGTAATCATTGAAAGCAAAAATGCATAAGTTAGGCAAATAATTTAAGATTCATTATCGGGTTTGAAATTTTAGATAATAGCAAAAATTGGGAAATCAGACAGAGCAGAAAAAATAAATGTGTGTTAAATTTCTGTTTTACTTGGTAAGAGAACTTGGATAATATCTCAGTGTTAATGGAAACCAGAGAAAAATATGTGACTTCTTAAAAAGAAATGTGTAAAGAAGCACACGTGGAATAAAAATAAGACTCATACTTTCCAAGTTACTAAAGAAAAAAAATAGAGCTATGAAAAATATCTTTTTAGCAAAAGATGAATAAAAAAAAACAAGAAGGAAATATTAAAAAATGTAAGGCATATCAGAAATAAGTCCAGAGATAACTATGAATAGGACAAATTTCCCAAATGACAGACCCTCAGACCTGATTGAGAGACAGAATCAAATTAAAATCTATTGACAAGAGACACAGCTAAATTTTTTTAAAAAGTATGGAAATATTGAAAAATAATGGCTGGATAAAGATGTATCATGTAAATACAAATAAAAACTGAAAAGTGGTATCAAATTAGATTTTTAAAAGTTTCAAGTGGGATATTTTTATAGTGATAAAAGGTAAATTCACTATAAAGATATAATGAATAACAAACCCTTATGTGTAAAATATAATTATTAGAATTTATAAACTAAATTAAAATTACAAGAGGAAATTGACAAAGACAACAGTGAGTGACTTTAATATGCAGCAATCAGTATCGGACAAGTTGACAAAAATAAACAAAGAGATAAAGAATTGGACATATATAATAAATAGAGCTTATTCAATATTTAGTAAGCTACAGTGAAACTTATACCATGCAAAGAAAGAGGATAAGGCCCATGATATATTCGCATAGATTGATGACTGAAAAATCTTAATCACACAGAAGAATTTAATGAACCCTCTTAAGGAACAAACTGTACGGACCACCTCCCATAGCTACAACAAAATACGTACACATTTTAATAACAAAAATGTAACACAAACTGCAATACACTTAAAATATTAAAATGATGCTCTCCTGGTGACTATTAGATAAAGGAGAAACTAGGTCTCTAATTCTAGAATACTTAAAAAAACAAGGACAATAAAGAAATTAGGAGCTGAAAACTAAAGTTAAGGTCAAATGCATTAAGTATGTTTGTTATGAAACAAGGCTAAACAATAGTAAAGAACTGGTAAGCATTTAATTTAATGTTTCTAAAAAAGTCCAGGATATTAAGTTCAAGAAATGCTGAAAAAAGACAAGAATAAATATATAAATGTACGTAGTAGAACATAGAAAAACAGTAAAATTAAGAAATTCCATAACTTTAAAAACAAACAGGTACACATTAAAGTAAATTAACTGCTGGTTTCAGAAAAAAAGAAGAATATATTATTTATAATGAAGAATTGGTGAGTATGATTGAGGAAACAAAGTATGAGGAACTCAATGGTAATAAGAAACTCAAGAAATACTGGATATAACCCAGTTTACCACTCAATGGATGGAAGATTTTTCTGAGGAAGATAGAAATCTTCATGTCTGACTGGAAAAGAGCACTTCAATAGGCTAGTAACCTTGGAGAGAAATTTCAAAAGTTGGTTGTGGTTTAGTTATTATAGCTTTGTCGTATTTTTAAATGACTCTCTTTGTCATTTCTTCCTTGTTAGTATTCAGTGTTTGGCCATTGCTTCCCAAATAATTTTAGAATTCTTTAGAGTTTTGGGGGTGAGGGTGTTCAGTCTTGTTAGAACGCGTAATTCCCCTGCTATAGGATAGGTTGCAAAGCATTGGGCGAAAGTGTCTCCCGGTGCATTTTACAGAGAGTGCAGAGGCTTGAATCTAAGACCTGAAATGGTTAAGAAAATTCCAGACCCATCTCCCTGGAAGGTGAAACTAGAACAGGGGGCTGGGGCTGAAACCTGGCGAGATGCAGAGCGTAGTCATTGAATCAAAGAACAAAAGGCCAAAATAATATATAGCAAGTTGAAAACAACAGTTTCATATCTCACATAGGTCTATTCCAGGAATGTCATCATGTTTTAATATTCAGAAATCTATTAATAAAGTATATCCCATTGGTAGATTAAAAGAGGAAAAACTTCCAAATATTCCCAGAGGACATTTGATAAAATGCAACATCAATTTCTAATAAAAACTTAATAAGCTGGGAATAGGAAAATGATTCCTTGACGTGGAAAAACAGTGTGAAATCAGCAGCGACTTCACCTTTAATGAGGACCCTCGACAGGTCCTTCAAAGTCTGGGACAGGACAAGGAGGCTGCAATCCTACCGTTATGAGCGTCGCTTTCAAAGTTCTCATACATGTCATGAAACAGGAAACAGAAAGAGGAAGATTGACTTTTAGCAAGGAACAGATCTAAGTCTGCATGTGGTGTGATTCTATCTCTAGAAACTCTAAGAGAATATTTTAAAGAAAGTAAGCTGACAGAGTTTCTTTTGGTGGTAGCATGTACAAATCAATAACTTTCCTAGATTACATTAATGATTAGCTATAAAGCAAGACGATAGAAGATTTCCAATCCCCAAGATCAGTATAATATTCTAAATCCTAGGAATAAACCTAATGAGATATACAAGGGGCCCATGTGAATAAAAGGACAAGAGGTTTTGAGAGGTGTCAAAGAAATCTTCAATAAACAGAGATAGAGACCTTGGTTCTGAATAGTGCAAAGAGGCCAAATTTCTCCAATTTGCCTTATGCCTTTAGGGTAATTCCTATCGAAATTCACACGTAAGGTTGACTAAATCATTCTAGAAGAAAAGGCAAAATATTGAACACTAGAGAGCAATTAAATAGTGTATTCTACAGCTTTAATGGTTCTACAGTGGGGCGTGGCTGCAGGATTAGACAAGCAGACGAGAGACCACTCATTTAGCATAGGATAAATATGACATTTCCAGTACAAGGGGGGGAGTTTGGATTATTCAGTCAATGATGTTGGAGAGCAGGTTAATTACTTGGAAAAGAATCCCTTTATCACCCTTAGATGAAAATCTGTTTCAGTGGATTGCAGAGGTTAAGTATAAGAAACCCAGATGAACCTGAAGAATGAGGGCTGCCCATTTGTCTGGCTTCCAAGTGGGAGAGGAAAACCAAGGAAAAAAACACACAGGAAGCCGATAAAGTTTTGTCTAATAAAATTGGTAAATTCCCAACATCAAATTACACCCTTACCACACAAATAGGAACATACTGTACCATATAGTTAAATAAAGGATTATTACCTTTAATACATAAAGAACCCTTATAATTCAGTAAAAGTTTTGGGAGAAATGCCTAGAAACTTGAAAAAAGCATTCATTAAATAGCAAATCCAAGCGCTCAGTAAACATTTGAAGAAATGTTCATCACATTAGGAGTGAAGGAAATGCGATTTTAAGTAAAAGATACGTTTTTGGCTGATTAAACTAGTAAAGATTTTTGAAAGGGGTAATGCCCAGTGTTGGCAAGGTTAAGAAAAAAACAGTAATTATTATATATCGTATATGAGATTTTCTGGAGGAAAAATTAGTAATCTGAATTAAAGCTAAAGCTTTAGTCACACCTTGTGATCTAATACCTGGATTTACTTCCAGGTATTTGTCCCATGTAAACAGTTAGAGAATAACAAAGAGCTGTATGTACAAGGAGGTTGGGTGGGGCTCTCTAGAATAGTGAAAAACGGTAAACAGCATAAGTACCCAGTGAGAGGAAACAGGTTAAACAAACTGTGGTCCCTTAAAAGTAATGGAATACAAGTAGTCATTAAAAACCATATTCTTGGGCTTCCCGGGTGGCGCAGTGGTTGAGAGTCCGCCCGCCGATGCAGGGGACGCGGGTTCGTGCCCCAGTCCGGGAAGATCCCACGTGCCGCGGAGCGGCTGGGCCCGTGAGCCATGGCCGCTGAGCCTGCGCGTCCGGAGCCTGTGCTCCGCAACGGGAGAGGCCACCGCAGTGAGAGGCCCGCGTACCGCAAAAAAAAAACAAAACAAAACAATAAAACCCCCCAAACCCCCCATATTCTCAGAAACTAAGCATGTGCAATAATATTCACAATATATTAAATGATGAAAGTAGGTTACAAAATGTTATAAGCTTTATAATTCCAGTGTTGTAAAATCAGTATATATGCCTAGATAAATGATGGAAGGAAATAAGGGGTTATCTTCTAATCCTGGGAATATGAACACTTTTTATTTTCTTCATCTTTTCCTGAAGTTCTCAAAATTTATGCAGTGCCGCTGTGTTACTTAGATACAAATCATAATAAGAATTATAATAAAAGAATTTTAAAAGCTCCATAAGGGAAACAGCACTGGCCCATCTGAACAGTCTTCCTCTGCCCAGTGAAGCCCAAGGATAAAAGACAAGGGCTTAATGTTCAGTCTCTACAACTGCAGTGAGGTCTTCATGCCCCATCGCCAAATGGATGGTCCAGCCAGGACCGCGGTATTTAAGCAAACACAGTCAGCCCCTGCTGATCTGTCTGGGCCTGGCCGGTGCGTGGTCATAAACTGACTGTCAGAAAATTAGAGCTCGGCCATTCTTCTCTGTAATCTACAGTTTAACAGCCACTAATTTTCATAAGCAGAGAGAATAATTGAGAAGTTGATGAATCAGAGGCAATGCTGCGGTTGTTTTGTGAAGGAGGACGGAATGCTGGCCCCATCACAGAGTACTATTCCTCTGCTGTGAATGGTATTTACTCTGACTCCTTCTGGAAGGACATTCAAATAGTCTCCCTTCTGCACACGCCCTGGAGAGGTAAAAATAGTCTGTGCCAACACTGCTGACACTCCTTCTTCTCCTGAGTGGAAATGATGAAAAAAGAAGAGAATAAAGTGGCTAAGAATAAGGGAAATATAAGTGCAGGAAGAACCATAGGTATCAAAATCCGGCTGGCATCGGTTTTTCCAGTTATCTAAAAAATGATTAGGGACTGGATGCTACAACTTGCTTTAGGATTCAATCTGGAAAATTAAGCTTTGGTTTGCAGCGGCTGCCTCTACCATGACTTGTGCCCCTAAACTTGGTTGGGGTTAGGGCAATCCAGAAACCCAGGGTGACTTGCCACGCTGGTGCTAACCCCTGGGAAAGGCACGGAGTGAGGAACTCCTCGGGAGATGTCCCTGTGTCCCTTCTACTGAGAGCAGCAAAAGCACGTGGTCCAGGCTTTCTCCAGGCATTAGTCATCCCTTCTCTGGGAAGGACCCTGGCCCAGAGCTGGCCTGGGAGCGGACAGTGTTTTATTACCTCTCCGGCTTCTGGTTGCCCGCCAGGAGCTGAACCAGAAGTGCCAAAATGCTATAAGAAATCAGATCACGGAGAGTGGCTGCTTGCACGGTGTTTCCAGCTGTGGGCCCTGCAGCAAATCTCTTTGTACATTTTGTAAGAAAACATGTTCTCGAGAGGTTTCCATTTCAAGCTGGCAGCGTTAAGAAGTCAGGAGAGCCGGAGTCAAACTTTCCAAGGAATGTCTGAGCTTGGATCCCATTCTGCACTTAGTCCGGGCTCCAACTTCTGGGGCCTCAGATGTGGAGCCGCTGTTGCTGGCTGATATAATGGACCGTATTTCACGTGCCCGAGGGAAGGAACAGAAGCGTGCGGCTCCCATAACATCTTCATTGGCTTCAACGGGTGTGTCGCACTTGTGGGGGATGATTTATGGGAGCCTGGTTAGGGAAGAGATGAAGAACATCATTTAGACACAGATTTGTTCTTTCTTCTGGAAAAGTAGCATCTTTTCATGCAGAAAATGGTAGCAGGAGTCCTGTTTAGAGTATCCAAGTTAAGTCATCTCTGTGCTCTCAAGCTGTTCTCCCCAAATTATTGTGATGATCTTTTTTCCTCCTGATGGTTCCAATTCTGACTTTCGGACTGGATGGCCAAAATCCTTCTTATTTTCCTCGTTTCCCTGCGTTTTGCTGATGGTAGATTGACATTGACACTGTACAGGAAAAGGCAGCAAATGGCAGGGAAGGCGGCTTGGCTGAAAGAGAAGTGGAACCCCTCCTTGTCCAATCAACCGTTGAAATGGCCCTTTGGCCAGAATGGTGGTGGAAGCCTACATAAATTTTTATTATTGCGCTAATGTGGGAACTGCAAGTTTTTTTTAAGTGATTGGATATAGGAAGAACCAAGCTTGCTACATTTAACATTTTTATCAAGAGAATGTCTTCATGCATGAAAGCAAATATTTTCATATGGATGGAGGCTTGTACTGATGAGATCTTTCCATAAGGCAGTGTAGTATACTAGATTATAAACTCCCCCAACATTAAAATATAGCACTGTGGGAGGGACATTAACTCTTTTAGGCCACTTACACATTTCCCAAAGTGCCCATCATACATCCAGGAAATTGCATTGTCATTGTTGCATTCAGGAATAATTTTGCTCCAGTACGTTTCCGCAGCACCCATAATTCTATTTTAGGGAGTAAAGATGTTTAACTTATGTCAGGAGAGTCTGCTGATTGGTTCTGTTTTGCACCAGTGTTATTTTAAATCAATGGCTGCTGCTGGAAAATCAGATAATTTCTCAGAAGACTTGCATGGAAACATATTCTACAGTTGTTTATGTCTGAGGTGAGGGCTTTCAATTTGAATCATTGTTCCAAAATGGATGAATGCCGTGTGCGATATCAGTTAATGTACATCAGGCGTTTGGGGGAACTGAACTGAAGGTGAAAATAAGGCTGCCGAAGGAGTTACTTCCAAGGGAAGCTTAATCCCAGGTAATAGTGGGAAGCTGGAATTAAGGGGCAGATATAAATACCCTGAAGAATGACTGACCCATGCATTCTCCCAGTCCCGAAGGCACAAAAGAGGCAGAGCTGCCCAGGATCTGGGCCACGACCAGCACGGGGATGACTGGCTGAGCCTGCGACAGTAAAGGATTTGGGCAACATGTAAGCAGATTCAGGTTTATAAAACGCCCCCGACAGGCAGGTGGAGGGAAGGACGTGTAATCACATACCCTTCCTCAGTGTTCAGACTTCTCCAGAAACTGGAATTCTGAAACATGTCTTCTGAGTTTATAGATCAAAAGCCCATGGATTCCACCTGGAACGTTGTCCCAGAAAACAAGTTATCAGTGAAGAAACAAGCATATGCTGTCTTAAGAGATGACATTCTCTTTTTCCATCACCATCGGCAAGATTCTTGAGATCTGTGCAGTCTGAGACTCGGCCCCCTCGTGATTGGCGTGGAATGTACTTGGTGCAATAGTGACCCTCCCTGATGTGCCAGGATGACTTAATTTGTTTCCAAGAACCAAAGGATAAAAGTATACTACTTTTATCGGAAACATTTCAACTAAAAGGGAGTAGATTTCAAGTCCCAGGAAAGAAATGATTTGAAGATTTTGTCAAACCTGGGTGGAAATTGGTGGTCCTTTCCCCTCAGCCTAACCGGGCAGCACATCTCATCAGATGTGTGTCTGGGAAGCAGGCAATAGGACAGGACACACCTTTCAACAGGCACGAAACAGAGGAGCAATTAGGTGTGACTGAGCCTCCGCAGGTAATAGCCAGAGGAGAAATAAGATGGGAGCAGACTTGGAGGCAACGTGTGGCTTGAATCAGAGCTGCAAGTAACGAGGAAGCATCCTGTCTCAAGAATTGCCACCACTTCTTATGAAAGGCAGACACTGACAGCTTCACAAAGGCCACTGCGAGGGAATGAGCGTCTAGAATCTGAGCAATGAACATGGAGGCTCCAATCAAATTGTCAGGTCCTGAGCTTCAGACCGCACGAGGAGGGAAGAGAGCCAGGAGTCTGGGTCAGGAGGCCTCCGCTCTCTCCCTCTGCCCCGCCTTGTGGAAGCGCATTCAGCTCCGGCACAGGGGAAGCAGGACGCCAGAGTCATGCCCCTCCCTTTGACTCTGTGCCATGAACCTCACCCTTTTTTGTCTGTTTCTTATATGAGTTGATTTTTATGAATAAAACGTGATTTTCCCATTATTTTCGTTCCTTCAGGGCAAGGGAATCTCATCAAAAGATTCACAACGAATAAGTATAATAATTCGTTAGTAAGGGGGTAGTGAGAGTGATAATCGCTCCAAACTTTTGAGACATACGTAATCCAAAAATGAAAAGCCAGTGCAATTAAATATTTTGTCTGTATCGTAAGTACTGAAAGGAACACACATGTACATGGAATTTGTCATGAATAATTCATAGATTCCTGGGATCACTCTGAAGTCCCTTTGTAATCTTAAGTTAGAACAAAGAATACGTTGACCACTGCTGTTGGTCACAAATTCCGGGTGTTACTAATAGAAAATGCTGTCTAATGGGATAATACTGGTCTCTCTTCCTTGCTGAGATGGAAGATGATGTAAAGTGCGTTACATCATTGCATTGACATCTCTGGTAGGACTGAATGCTGCTTGCTTTGAAAAAACCATCTCTCAGTACATGGAGGAGAGAATGTTTGGGGAGGGAGAAGAAGAAGGTGTCTGGTCTGAGCCTGCCCCTCAGTGCTCCTGAGATTTTAGTGTTCCCATTAGTTGACTTTTACTCTGAATCAGTATGAAGTCTTGAAGCTTTGTCTTGACAATGGAACTTTTTCTCTGCCCTGGACGCCTTCCTGTTTTTTTTCTCTAAAAAATTTTTTTGTTATTTTGCACTTTGGGATTCCCACCCCCACTTCATGCCTGGGGATCCTAAAACCACACCCTCTAGATTTCCGAAAGTGTATTCTTTTGTTTGAGATTTTATAGTGTCAGAGGGTCGGACGCAACGTCAGCCTTAGCTTCTCAGAGATGGATCATCTTGACGTAATGGACTGTGCTTTGTAAAGTCCTTGTTACCTTTCCTACATCTGTTTATGTCAAACTCCTGAGAATGACAAATGCAAGAAAACTCAAAAATCTCTTTGATCACCTATGTCCTAAACTGAAATTCCCTCTGTGGTTATTATGCTGTTGAAAGAATAGACCTGTAGAGAAGGAGAATGAGCTTCCACATCACCAGCGATTTTCAGATTGCCTTCTGTGAGCTATAAGACTCTGTGAAGGGCTTGAGATGGCTGGTATTGGGGTGGTGGTGGGGAGGAAGTTTGCACACAACCTGGGGAACCCCACCTGCATGCACCTCAGTCACAGCCACTCCACCATCCATGTTATGTGTAAGAATTTCAATATTTTGTTTGGAGAAAATGGGGCGGGGGTGATAGCTAAAGGTACAAGGTTTCTTTTTGACGTGATGAAAATGTTCCAGAATGGACTGTGCTAGTGGTTGCACATATTTGTGACTATACTAAATACCACTGAATTTTACACTTTAAGTGGGTGAATTATGTGGTATGTGAATTGTATCTCAATGAAGTTGTTTTTTAAAAAAGAATTGAAGTATTAAGTTAGAAAACCCACTTGCTTAGAACCATCTGTTCATTTCAAAGCCTGAACAAAATGAAACATAAAATTCCAGTGTTTTCTCAAAGTGTGGCGTTTCCACCCTCCCCCCCAATTAGCCATGACTCCTGCTCTTCCTCCCGTTGAATCTGAACCTACTCTGCCACTTGCTTTTGACCAAGAGGATGCTGTGGAGGAGATGTTGCATGACCTCCAAACTGAAGCCTTCCAGCTTCCATCTGGGCTTCTTGGATGCTCTTAGGACATGCACCTCTGGGAACCCAGCCATCATGTTGTGAAGTTCAAGCTACATGGACAGGCCGTGTGTGTGCTCTGTTCCACAGCCCCAGGTGAGCTGCTGGCCCATGGCCAGCATTTACTGCCACCAAATAAGTGCACCATTCTGTGGCTTGTGTTTTCACTTTCTTGATAGTGTCTTTTGGAGAAACAATGTTTTTAATATTTGATAAAATTCAATATATCTATGTTTTTCTTTTGTTACTCATGCTTTGAGTGTCATATCTAAGAGACGATTGCATATCCAAGGTCATGCAGATTTACTGCTATGCTTTTCTTGAAGAGTTTTATAGTTTTAGCTCTTACATTTAGGTCTTGTGCCCATTTTGAATTAAATTTTGTATATAGTATGAAGTTGATTCCAACTTGATTTTTTGCCTGTTGATATCTAGTTGTCCCAGCACCATTTGCCAAAAAGACTATTCTTTTCCCATTGAATTGTCTCAGCACCCTTGTCAAAAATCAATTAACCATAAATGTATGGGTTTTCTTATGGACTCTCAATTCATGGTCTATAGTTATGCCAGTACCATACTGTTTTGTAGTAAGTTTTGAAATCAGGAAATGTGAGTCCTCCAACTTTTGTTCTTCCATTTCAAGATACTTTGGCTAATCTGGGTCCTATATGAATTTGAGAATCAGGTGATCAATTTCTGCAAAAAATCTCAGCTAGAATTTTGATAGGAATTGCGTTGAATCTGTACATCAATTTGGGGAGTATTGCCATCTTAATAATAGTGTCTCAATCCATGAACATGGGATGTCTTTCATTTATTTATAGCTTATTTAATTTCTTTCAATGATGTTTTATGGCTTCAGTGTACAAGTCTAGCACTGCTTTCATTAAATTTATTCTTAAGTAGTTTATTCTTCTGTAATTTTAAAGTTCTTTTTTCATACTATTGTAAATAGGTTTTCTTAATTTCATTTCTGACTTCTTCATTTCATTTTTGACTTCTTCATTGCTAGTGCATAGAAATATAACTGACTTGAATATTGTTGCTGTATTCTGACTGAATTTGCTTATTAGATCTAATAGGCTTTTTTAAAATTCCTGAGGATTTTCTGTATATAAGATCATATATCTGCAAATACAGTCTTACTTTTCTATCTATTTTCTTCTTTAAAATTTATTGAGACTTTCTTATGGTCTTTTCTTTCTTTTTTCTTTGAATTTGTCTATTGTTTTTCAACTCTCTATTTTGTTTATTTCTACTCTAATGTTTATTATTTTACTCCTTATGTTTGCTCTGGGTTTAATTTGCTCTTCTTTTTCTAGTTTCTTAGGTTGGAAAGTTAGGTTATTGATTTGAGAACTTTCTTCTTTTTGAATATAGGTATTCATAGCTATAAATTTCCCTTCAAACAATCCTTTAGCTGTACCTCAAAAGTTTTAGTATGTTATGTTTTTATTTTTATTCCTTCAAAGTATTTTTAAATCTCTCTAGTCACTTCTTCTTTGATGCATTGGTCATTTAGGAATGTATTGTTTAATTTCTATATATATGTGAAATTCCCCAATTCTCTTCTGTTATCATGAATTTCATTCCATTATATAATTTTAATAATTTAAAATTTATTGAGACTTTCTATATGCTCTAACATATAGTCTGTCCTGAAGAGTGTTATATGTGCACTCAAGAAGAATATGTATTCTGCTGTTGTGTGGCGTGTTCTGTAGATGTCTCTTAGGCCTACTTGTTTTACACTGTTGTTCAAGCTTTTTATTTACTTCTGTGTTTGTTTTCTGTCTAGTTGCCTTATTCATTATTGAAAGTGGTATACCAAAGACTCCAACTTTATTGTTGATTTGTCTATTTCTTTCTTCGATTCTGTCACTTTTTGCTTCACATGCTTTTGGTCTCTGTTTAGGTACATACATGTTTATCATTATATTCTTTGTTTCTAGTAACATTTTCTTTTGTCTTAAAGTCTATTTGCATGGTATTAGTACAGACACTTCAACTCTCTTCACTGCTGTGGCCTCTCCCATTGTGGAGCACAGGCTCCGAATGTGCAGGCTCAGTGGCCATGGCTCACGGGCCCAGCCGCTCTGCGGCATGTGGGATCCTCCCGGACCAGAGCACGAACCCGTGTCCCCTGTATCGGCAGGCGGACTGTCAACCACTGTGCCACCAGGGAAGCCCACTTCAACTCTCTTTTGTTTAGTATTTTTGTGGTACATGGTTTTCATCCTTTCCTTTCAGCTTATTTGTGTCTTTGAATGTAAAGTATGTCTCTTGTGGATAGCACATAGTTTGATCATTTTTTTAATCCTTTCTGCCAATATCTGCCTTTTAATTGGAGCTTTTAATACATTTACATGTAATACAACTGATAAAGTATGATTTATGTCTGCCATTTTGGTATTTGTTTCCTATATGTTTTATGTTTTTATTGTTCCTCTATTCCTCCGTTATTGCTTTCTTCTGTATTAAATAGATATTTTCTAGTGTACCATTTAAATTCCTTTATTGTTTCTTTTACCATATTTTCTGAGTTATTTTCTTAATGGTTGTCCTAGGGGTTAAAGCTAACATTTTAATTTACAACAACTAACTTCATATTAATACCAAATAATTTCAATGTTATACATCTGAAATAGTAGAAAATATTTGTAGAAAGACACTTTTGTGAGAATGTTTACCAAAAGCTTATACTTGCAAACTATGGAGTTTTCATATTATTTTATTTGCACTTAAACATATGTATTAAAAGAGGATAGTTTGGTTATATGTCTCCATGTGTTAAATTATTTGGGGAATTATTTGCTCATGCATTAATTCAGTTAACATTCATTGAGATTCTAATATGTTCCAGGTATTCTTGATGCTGACTTGAAAAATTGAATTGGATTGATTAAACTGAAATAAAGTTGGGATTAGATGACTTCTTCCCAATTGACTTGAAAGAAAAAAAGATGATGATTTGACAGAAACTTCTAAAAATATCTGTGTTAGTGTTGACTAAACTCATGTACTCTCTGTTTCTTCCTACAACTAGAAAACTATATCATAACAAGATGGGTATCCTAAGTTAATTATTAGAAATAAAATTGGGTAGGAGTCCTTTTCTTGTGCCTTGAAACAATGGGCCAGTTTAACAAAGCAAATACAGCTTTAATTTACACCACCTGTATGTAAATAAAATTTGCATATATAAATGTTCTTTGAAATACAGAAGGAACCACAGGTGTCATATCCTCTTATCCCTTATTTGGGGTGAGGGGAAGTAAGCATGCAGACTCAAGTCAGATGCTCTGCCTACCTACCAGATGTAAGATTTTGAGTAAGCTATTTATCATGTTGCCTCAGTAGCTTGTCAATTTCTACAAAGAAACCAGCTGGCTTTCTTTCAATAGGGATTAACTTGAACTTCTAGATCAACCTGGGAAATATTGCCATTATAACAATAGTAAGTTTTCTGATTTATTAACAAGGGATGTATTCTGTTTATTTAGGATAGAGACGAACTTCATCAACCTCATAAATGTCACCTACTATACACTCACAACTAACATCATTTTTAAAGATGAAAGTCTGAATGCTTTCCCCTCTGAGATCAGAAATAAGGCAAGAATGTCCACTCTTGCCATTTCTATTTAATATTGTACTAGAGGTTCTGGCCATGGCAATTAGGCAAGAAAAAGAAATAAAAGGCTTCCAGATTGGAAAAGAGTAAGTAAAACTATTTCTACTCACTGGTGATGTGATCTTGCATATACAGTCCTAAGGAATCCACTAAAAAACTATTAGAACTAATAAATTCAGCAAGGTTTTAGGATAAAAGATTTATATATAAAAATCAATTGTATTTCTATACACTTACAATGAACAATCCAAAGGTGAAATTAAGAAAACAATTCCATTTACAACAGCGTCAGAAATAATTTGGAATAAATTTAACTGGAGAAGTGCAAACCTTATATTCTGAAAACTATAAAACTATTGAAAGAAAAGTTTTAATTTTGATGAAGTCCAATTAATCATATTTTGCTTATTATTCAGGATTTTTCCTATTTATTAAATATTTGTCTACCCCAAAGTCACAAAGACTTTCTCCTATTTTTTTAAAACTATTGCTTTTTAAAATTATTTATTTATTATTTTATTTATTTATTTTTTTGGCTGCATTGGGTCTTCATTGCTGCACGTGGGCTTTCTCTAGTTGTGGCGAGCAGGGGCTACTCTTCGTTACGGTGGTGTGTGCTCTAGGGTGTGTGGGCTTCAGTAGTTGTGGCATGCGGGCTCAGTAGTTGTGGCTCGTGGGCTCTAGAGTGCAGGCTCAGTAGTTTTGGTTCATGGGCTTAGTTGCACTGCGGCATGTGGGATCTCCCCAGACCAGGGCTCAAACCCATGTCTCCTGCATTGGCAGGTGGATTCTTAACGACTGCATCACCAGGGAAGTCCGTCTCCTATTTTTTAATAGAAATTTTATAGTTTTAGTTTTACGTATAGGTCTGTAATCAATTTTGAGTTAATTTTTCTATACAATGTAATGTAAGGATGGAGGTTCATTTCTCTCATGTGGATATCCATTAAATTGCCTTGATGACCTTTGTCAAATATTCATTGATCGGGTATGTTTAGGACAATTTCTAAACTCTGTAATCTTTTTGACTGGTCTATGTCTATTCCTACATCAATACCACACTGTCTTGTTTACTGTTGCTGGGTATTAAGTCTTGAAATCAGCAGTGTGAGTTTTTTTTACATTTGATTCTTTTCTAATTTGTTTTGGCTATTCTCAGCTCTTTACATTTCCATTTAGCTTTGAGAATCTGTTTGTTAATTTCTGCAAACTATTCTACTAAGATTTTGATTGGATTTGTGTTACGTCTATAGATCAGTTTGGGGAGAATTAGCCTATTCACTTGTTTTGATATTAGGATAATGTTAAACTCATTACAATTGCTACTGCTTTTCTATTTTCAGAAGAGTATGTACGGAACTGGTATTATTCCTTGCTTAAATATCTGATAGAATTCACCAGTGAAGAGATTTAGGTCTGTAACTGTCTTCATCAAAAGGTTTTTTACTAAAAATCTATCTATTCTTTCTTGAGTGAACATTGGAAGTTTGTTTTTCAAGGAATTTGTCCATTTCATCTTAAGTTGACAAATTTATTGACATAAAGTTTTATATTATTCTTTTAATATCTTTATAGTATGTAATGATGTAACGTCTCATTCCTGTTTCTTCTGTCTGTCTCTTTTTTCTGATCAATCTGGCTAAAGATTAATCAATTTTATTGATCTTCTCAAAGGATCTGCTTTTGGTTTTATGAATTTTCCCCTTTTCCCATCTCACTGAGTTCTGTCCTGATCTTTATTATTTCTTTTCTTCTGATTATTTTCGTTTAAATTTGTTCTCCTTTTTGTATTTTCTTAAGGTGGAAGTTGAGGTCATTAAGTTAGACATTTCTTCATTCCTAATATAGGCATTTAATGCTATAAATTTCTCCCTAAGTACTGCTTTAGTAGCATCCCACAGAGTTTAATATGTTAGCTCTTTACTTTTACTCAATTCAAAGGAATCTTTAACTTCCATTTTGATTTGTTGTTTCATACCTGGAGCATTTACAGGTGTGTTATTTAGTTTCCAAATAGTTTGTGATTTTACAGATTTATTTCTGTTATTGATTTCTAATTTAATTCTGTTGTGCTCTGAGAAAATCCTGTGGTTATGACTTTAATACTTTTACGTTTATTGAGTCTTGTTTGGTGTCACAGTATATGGACTATCATGTTAAGTGTTCCTGTCCACTAGAACAAATGTGTAAACAGCTGTTCCTTGGTGAAGTGTTTTATACATGTCAAGTAGGTCAAGTAGGTTGATTTAGTGGCTCACATCTTCTAGATCTCTACTAATCTTCTGTTTGTTCTATCAATTATTTAAGAGGGATATGGAAATCCATCACTGTTACTTGGATTTTGTTTATTTCTCCTTGAATTTATCAGTGCTTCCTTTATGCATTTTGAAACTCTGTTATTAGGTGCATAAATGTTTAGGGTTCTTATTTCCTCCTGATGAACTGGCTCTTTATCCTTTATGACTATCTTTATCTATGGTACTATTGCTTTTTCTGAAGTCCACTTGGTCTGATTTTCCTACGGATATTCCCGCTTTCATTATATTAGTGTTAAGCATAATATCTGTTTTTCTATCCTTTTACTTTTAACAAATTTGTGTCATATTTAACTTGGGGTTTTGAAGGCAGAATATGGTTAAGCCTTTTTTAAAAAAAATTATCTTACACCTCTGTCTTTTAACTGGGGTTTTTAGAAGATTTATATTTAATGTTGTTACTCTATGATTAGGTTTAAATAGATCATCTTGCCTTTTGTTTCTTTTTGTCCTGTCCTCTTTTCCCTTTTTCTTTTGGGTTTATTAAATCTCTCTGTCTCTCTCTCTCAACATATATATATGTTGATGTATTAGTTACAATTCTTTGCTTTGTTATTTTACTAGTTGCTTTAGTGTACATATTTAATTTACCTCGATTTACCTTCAAATGATACATCACTTCACATAGAGTACAAAAACCTTCCAACAGTATTCTCACATTTCTCCTTTCTTATCCTTTGTGCCACTGTCACACAATTTAGTTTCACATGTGTTATAAACTCCACAATACATTATCATTATTTTTGTTGATGCAATTATCTGTTAAATAACTTTATATAGTGAGAAAAAATCTTGTGTATTTACCTATGTAGTTACTATTTCTGATGTTGTTGATTACTTTCTGAAGATTATTTCTATCCAGCATCATTTCCCTCCTGCCTGAAAGACTTTGTATAACATTTTAGTCAGGTTTGTTTTCTGAAAAAAGGTCTCATTTTTACCTTCATTAAAAAATATTTTTGCTTAGTGTAGAATTTTAGGTTGACTTTTTTTAGAAGTGCTTTAAAGTAGTTGCTCCACTGTATTCTCACTTGCATTGTTTCCAATGAGATCTGCCTCTACTGTGCTTTTGAAAAATCTATTCTCTTTAGAAATTTTTTTTTTGACCAGTTTGATTATAGTGTACCTCAGTGTAGTTTTCCTCACATTTCTTGTGCTTGGAGTTCATTGAGCTACTTGGGTCTATAGGTTTATAGTTTTCATCAAATTTGAATATTTTTTTCAAATATTTTTCTGTGTGACCTCTTCTTTCCTTTCCTTTGGAGACTCCAATTATATGTGTTATACCACCTGAAGTTGTTTCAGAGCTCACTGAAATTCCATTTATTTTTAACATTCTTCCCTTTCCATCCCCATTCTGTATTTAATTTTGGATAATTTCTATTGCTGTGTCAGGTTCACTAATGTTTTCTTCTGTGTTGTTTAATCTGCCATTAATCCCATCCAGTTCATCTCACACATTGTAATTTGCATCTTGATTTGAGTATTTTGAAAAATCTTTTATGTCTCAACTTTTTGAACATATGGAATACAGTTACAATATGTTTTTAATAACTTAGTCTGCTAATTCTAACATCTGTGTCAGTTTTGGGTCAGTATAAATTGATTTTCCTCCCCATCATGGCTTGTATTTTTCTGCCCCTTTGCATGTGTGGTTATTTTTAAGTGTATGCCAGACATTGTGAATTTTTACCTAGTTAGGGGCTGGATATTTTTGTATTTCTATAAATATTATTGAGCTTTGTTCAAAGATGCAGGCAAGTTACTTGAAAACATTTTGATCCTTTCGTGTCTTGCTATTAAACTTTTAAAAATAAACCAGAGCAGAATTTCATGAAGATGTAATTGTTCCTTACCCCTGAGGCAAAACTTTCTGATGACTCTACTCAATGACTTGTGAATTATAAGGTTTTCTAGTCTGACTAAAGGGAGAAGGTATTACCCTGGCCCTATATGATTCCAGGGCATCTTTTCCTCTAATTCTTATAGTGTTTTTTTCTTTCCTTCAGCCTCAAACAGCCTCCTCACATGCACACAATACTCAGCACTCTACTGGACTCTCTCTCTGCACAGTTTTCTCCTCTCTGACACCATGTGTTAAGAAGTTTACTGTCTTTGTGTCCCTGGACTCTAAGCTTCATCTTCTTAGTGCAGCAAACCTACCAGGCCTCCACCTGAGTTTCCCTTCCTGGAGATTGTCTCAAGATAAAGAGCTGCAGCAACTGCATGGTTCACATCATTTGTCTCCTATCCCTCATGGAACACTGTCCTTTATGGCCTGACATCTAGTCTTGAAAACAATTTTTCATACATTTTGTTTGATTTTTTGTTGTTTCTGCATGAGGGCAAGTCAAGTCCTTGTTATTCCATCTTGGCTGGAAGTGGAAGTCATATCTTTAAAAAAATCTATGGATAACTGATTTTGGGGGTGAGTATTCAGGTATAATTTTATTTTTCATATTTACTAGAATCCAGCTAATTGATTAAACTGTTTTGTTAATCATAGTATATATTCTAATGGCTTTTAAAAAATTTTGTAAGGGATTTTCATCTACATAATGACTTTATTTCACCACCCCTTTCTGATAGATATACATTTAATTCTTCCCTTTTATTGCATTTGCATGGCCTGGAAGTCCAGAGCAATGATAATTAATAAGGTTGATAATAAGCTTTAGAACTTGGCTGCTAGTGTTAATGAGAAGAACCCTAGCATTTCACAAATAAGCATAATGTTTAATGGTGGTTTGAGGTTACCATTTTCTATCATATTAAGCAAGAATGCTTTTATAATGTGTGATGTTTTTATAAATCAGAATTTTTCATAGATAATATTTTAGGGTATATTGAACTGATGATTTATGATGAACTCTATGAACTCTCCCCCTTACTTTCTTGAAAAAAACTGCCTAAATCATAATATTCTATTCCTTTAATCTATTAGTGAATTTTATTCTCTGGTGTTTTTTAAAAACATTATTAGCATTTGTGGTTATAAGTATGCTACTGATTCATAATTAAAAATTTTTTTCTTTTTAATTTCTCTTTCTAATATTCTGAAAATAAGGTAGGAAAAGTGTAAAATAAGTGGTTATTGTTTACTTGTCTTTGCTTTAGCATTAAATTCTTATATATCATATACTTGCTATTATACATCTTCTCGATCTAAATAATTTTGCTTCCTTTAAGTATGAAATAGGAAGTTATGATTTGTTTATGGTATGTTTGTTATTTGAGGTTTCCTAAGTAAAAAAACGACTAATTCAAACAGCTTGTTGGCTATTTTAACTTTTTATGCAAGTCAAGAAAAAAATTGAAGAATAGTCTCTTTGTTTTCTCTAGTAGGCCATTTCACTATCTTTTTTTGAAAAGTTAAAAAAAAAGTGCATTTGTTCATGTCAGTTCTCTGTGGACATCAAATTTACTGAAAATGCAGGGTAGAATTTACTTTAATTATCAGCTATTTTGAAAGCAAATGGATAGTAACTGCTAACTGGCATGTTGGCGGGAACTCAGGTGGTTGTTTCCATGTTGGTTATTTGACCTAATTAAGATGGCCGTGAGCGATAGAGATGGAAATTGCTCTTATTTTATGTGGACTGAGCCCAGAGTGCTGATCAAGATTCCATTGATGGGCTTCCCTGGTGGCGCAGTGGTTGAGAATCCGCCTGCCGATGCAGGGGACGCGGGTTCGTGCCCCGGTCTGGGAAGATCCCACGTGCCGCGGAGCGGCTAGGCCCGTGAGCCATGGCCACTGAGCCTGTGCGTCCGGAGCCTGTGCTCCGCAACGGGAGAGGTCACAACAGTGAGAGGCCCACGTACCACAAAAAAAAAAAAAAAAAAAAAGATTCCATTGATTCTTAGGGACTCTGCCACTAGTGTATAAAGATATATGTGATGTCATAAAAATCATCCAGTGAGAGCAATGGAAGTCAATCCAACCCAATAAAATCTGGAGATTTTTCTTTTGTTTTTGTTATTTGCAAATATTATAGAAAAGCATTTTCCGTATTCCTTCTATACTTCCCAAAGTATTTTTATTGGTGAGTTGTAACAAAAGTTGCCATGGATTAAGAAAATAATTCTTTCTTTTTTGCTTTTTTTTTTTGAAATTTGGAGCTGTGGGTTTTGTAGATTATGCTGTGCCATATTGTCTGTAGAATTTCCATAACCTTAAAGTGGAAGTTTTCTGGGCTTCCCTGGTGGTGCAGTGGTTGAGAGTCCGCCTGCCGATGCAGGGGACACGGGTTCATGCCTCGGTCCGGGAGGATCCCACATGCCGCGGAGCGGCTGGGCCCGTGAGCCATGGCCGCTGAGCCTGCGTGTCCGGAGCCTGCGCTCCGCAATGGGAGAGGCCACAACGGTGAGAGGCCCGCGTACCCCAAAAAAAAAAAAAAAAAAAAAATGGAAGTTTTCTGAGAAACACTGGAAGGGACTTTGGATGCCTCCCCTGCACTTAGACCTTAGGAAGGCAAGCATGAGAACACTGGGAGATCACTCTGCCTACATGGCCTTGTGACTTCCATAAAACAAAAACAGACTTTCTTAAACAATAACGTATGCATACATACATTAAGCTCACCTTCTACTTATAAGTTCCTAAGTTCACTGTAGAAGGCAAAAGTTAAATTAAAAGGGAAAAGCACTCCCACGTACAATTGGAACAGAATTGTTTGGCTGTTAACAACTTCAGTTGTTATTAGAAGAATTAATAAAATTTCTCTAGTTCACATGTGCACACTGGTTTCCACTGGTTTCCACACAGAGATGCGAATAAAAGGTCAATTGACCAAAGAGCTGTATGCAGCAAACACACCATCACTTCTGTACAGATGTCTCTGTGAGGGTGTGTGAGGCTGACCTCTTCAAGTTGAGAGTTGCATGTTCTGCGATTCATCTGCTTGTGGCCTGTTTGATCAGTAAATGTGATCTGACTGGGGCTCTGAATACGAAGGGCAAGAACATCGTGAGCTTAGGAGGTGCTGTGATGCTGGGAAGGTACTGGTTTTCCTTTCTCCCAATACCAAGGGTAAAATCCTGGTGAATGTGTCCAGAACATTATAAAGAGGTGAAATATAGGCGTCAGCTTCAGGACAACTTTTAACATGGAGGAGTCTGCTGGTTCCATCAGTTAATGAATACTACTTATAATACTACGCTGACCCAAGCAGAGATTTTTCTCCTGGGCCCCTACTCCAGTCCATGCACTAGGCTATGGGGATACCAGGATGGTGGGCCAGGGGGAGACAGACATGAAGACAAACCAGAACAGCAACTGTGATGGTGGCGCCACGGAGGGCCAGGGGAGGATGGGGCGGAATTACGCCTCCATGGCCCATTCAGCAATGAAGCTCTCTATGGAGACCCTGATTTGCTTCCACTTGGGAGGGTGATTTTTGAGATGTGGTCCCCTGGCTTCCAGTGAATTAGGTCTGACTTTTAACTCATTTCACCTAACTCACAGTGGTTTTATGGGAATTAATTAGGTAAAGGGCTCCTTAGGGGTAGAGCCAATGCAAAAACTTGTTCTTTGCTTTCTCTTAAATAATTCGAAGAAGAACATATGACAGACTGGCTGGTTTATCTCTTCAAATTGTAAAAGGCCAAAGACTAGATAAAATAGTTTCCTTTGTGAAAAAATAAAAAAACACATTTCAGGATCATCCAGTTTTCCATTGCTGTTTACCGTGGCAGTCCTTTATCACCTTTCCACTGGGATTGATGGGTTAATGATGAACAGGGTAGTTAAGCCCATTTCCCAAGCTACAAACTTCAGAAAACAGTTTACAAGGCAATTAACTGTGGAGCCACTGATTTCAGCCAGAAAGTCCATATTCCCGGAGAAGGCTCATTGTCCTGGAAAGTCTGTTGAGTCTGAGACTTGACTGTGAATGAGGGGAGAGACGTTCTTTTGAAAAATTATTTTTTAAAAATTTATTTATTTTTGGCTGCATTGGGTCTTCGTTGTTGCACGCGGGCTTTCTCTAGTTATAGCGAGCACGGGCTACTCTTCCTTGTGGTGTGCGAGCTTCTCATTGCAGTGGCTTCTCTTGTTGCGGAGCATGGGCTCTAGGCACGCGGGCTTCAGCAGTTGTGGCTTGGGGGCTCTAGAGTACAGGCTCAGTAGTTGTGGCACACGGGCTTAGTTGTTCCTTGGCATGTGGGATCTTCCCGGACCAGGGCTTGAACCTGTGTCCCTTGCATTGGCAGGTGGATTCTTAACCACTGCACCACCGGGGAACCCCCTGTTTCCTTCTTTTTGATTCAGTTTACAAACACCTCCTGAGCACCTCTCATGTCAGGCATTGTCCAGGCACAGCGTGTTCTGTGGTCAGTGAGCATCACTTCCCACGGTTACGCGGCTTGCAAAATGATGAGTTACTCGGACAGTGAGCAGGCAATTCCGATATGGCGGGTTAGGTCTCGTGTTGGGAGTGAACACTTGGCTCTTCGGAAGCAAAGATTCCCAGGCTACTCTGGAGTCTCAGAGAGTGATTCCCAGAGGAGGTGTTATTTTAGCTGAAACCTCACAGCTAAGGCCCTGCCGCCCCTGAGAAGGTAGTGCCTGTCTGGGGAGCTGACACTGTATACAGTAGGGGAAGGAATAGAATATGAGGAGATGAAGTGGTGAGAGAGAAGTCTGGAGCAGATGGCGGCTGGGCAGGGCACCCTGGACTCTGACGACCCTACAGAGGAGTCTGATCTTCCATCAGAATCACAGAAGACAGTTTTCAGGGAAGTGACCAGGTCAGATTTATGTTTAGCAAGAGAACCCTGTCTGCAGTGGAGAGGAGGGAGTTGGCCTGGAGGTGAGGAGACCAGAGGGGAAGTTGAACAGTGGCTCAGGCCAGAGGTGATGGGGATCTAACCCAAGGTGGGGCAGCGAAACCGAGAGAGCAAGAGGCATAAAATTCCCTGGCAGCTGCTGTGCGGTGAGGGATGTGGGGATCGGAAATGATGCCCAGGTCTTGGTGGGTGGTGGGTCCTGTTGCGGGGATGGGAAGACAGAAACCGGAGCAGCTACCAGGGGGGGAGTGATGACTTCAGCTCTGGACATGCTGAACTTAAGGGGTTCACGGGACCACTCATCACAGGGAGGTGGATGGTGTCATGTGTTGAATTGTTTCCCCCCAAATGATATGTTCAAATCCTAATCCCTGGTGCCTCTATGATCCTATTTGCAAATAGGGTCTTTGCAGATGCAAGCAAGTTAAAATGAGATCCTACTGGGTTGGGGGTGGGGTAATCTAGTGACGGGTGTCTTTACAAGAGAAAAGAGAGGGGCACCTGGACACAGAGACCCAGAGACACAGGGGGACACCAGGTGATCCCAGAGGCAGAGATTGGAGAGACGTCAAGTGTTGTCAGCAGCAGCCAGAGCTGCGAGAGAAGGAACCAAGCTTTACCAACACCCTGGTTTCTTACTTGAGGCCTTCAGGACTGTGAGACAATTTCATTGTTTTCAGCCATCCAGTTTGCGGTCCTTTGTTACAGCGGCTCCAGGACGCTAATACCGGTGGATACAAGGAATTTGGGAGAGAAATCTGAGGTGGGGATACAGGTCTGAGGATCATCGGCAGAGGTGCTGGTGAGCCCTTGGGGGCTGTGTGGGGAGAACAGTGTAAGACACCCTGATGGCACCTGGCAGAGGGACCACCACTTCCCTCTGTGGAGGGGGAGCTTCTTGCAGGGCCAGGTGATTTCTGCAATTAACTAAGAGTGGAGGCGCTGCTCTAGGACAGCCCTTCATACAATCTAATGTGTGTGCAGGTCACCTGGGGATCCTGCTGAAACGCAGACGGAAGCTTGGTGTGTCCTGGGCGGGGCCTGAGATTCTGCATTTCCTACAGCTCCCAGCTGGTGCCTGGACGGGCTTGGAGAAGCGAGGCCTCAAAGGGCTGGTCCAGTTACGAGGAGACCAAGCTGGAGAAGCCAGAGAAGTCCCACCGGGACAGCCCTGTCTTAAGCCAAAGGAGAAGGCACAGCAAGAATGTGGAGGGGGCGGGAGAGCGAGGGCTCGGAAGTGTCCCTGAGCATAGCAGGCAGCTTGTCGATGCTCAGGGGACGAGAGAGGGGCCAGACTGCACAGGTTGGCTGGGCTCTCTTGCTCTGAAAGAAGCTTGGCCGAGAAGGGCGGAGAGGCATGTTGTACAGCCTAGAAACAGCCAGAGAAGCCGGAGTGAAAGAGCCATGTGGCCACGGGTCCAGGACACCTTAGATGGAGGAACACAATCGGCACCGAGGCATTTAGTGAAGCTCAGGGTGAAGAGCAAGGGAGGAGGGGAGACGGCTTCCCAAGACACCTGGAAACGCAGATCCGTAGACTGGGTGGCCGCACCTGCGTACGGTGGGGAGGAGGTACCTGGAGACTTGCGGACACACGTGGGGTGACCAATGAGGTGAAGTCTTAGGAGGACACAGAGGAAAATGATGGGTTCCCTCTGCTCCTGGGGAAGCAGGTGGACACAGGGTCAAAGATTCGGGAGCAGAAAAAGATCCCAGGTGAGAGTTGGGGTGAGCTCCACTCTGGTCTTTTCCTCACTTGCAACCTTTTGTGTCTAAAGTAGCAGATGGCTTGGGCTCAGGGGTCAGGCAACCTGGGGCCAGGCCTAATTCTGACCCTGGGGAAGCAATTCAGGGTCAGGAGGAGCGGGCCCTAGCCTCATGCATTGCTCCCCGCTCCTCTCCATCTCCTGTGCCCTCGCCAACCCGACACCTACAATAATCGCACTGTTCGTGCTGCTGCATTTAGACATTTCAGACGCGGGCTGTGCAGAGAAACGGCAGGCTTCCTGAGGGCAGGGTCCTCAGTCAGGGCTCAGACCAAGTGTCTGATAAATGTCGGCAGGAGGGCATGAGTAAATCTGCTGGGGTTGTGGGCGTGAGGTGGGAACAGCTCAGGCACGTGTTTTCAGGTGGTTTGTGCTGCAACACGGGAAGGTTGGCCACATCTCAAACACACAGTTTAGATCCAGAGCCAGGGCCCATTTCAAGCCTTTACGGCTGGAATTAACCCACCTGAATTGGGAGACCATGCAGGAAATCAGTGCAGGGTGGGTTTTGTTCCGATCACAAGCTATTCACAATTGAGTGTAGCTCCCAGGCGTCCCTGTGCTTTTCCTGCCTGGCCAAGACTGCGCCCAGCTGACAGAAGGAAAGGTATTTTGATAACGCATGTGCCACTGAGCCTTCCAATGACCGTGCTGGGCTGAAACCTGCTCGGGGCCACGGGCGGAGAGGCCCACGGCCGTGAGCTGTGCCGGGGTGGTGGGTGCTCTCCAGTTGGAACTGTGGAATAATATCTCCTGGACAGAAATGGCCCGGGTCCCAAACACATGGTTTATGGCCGAAATGGAAAAGCTCCGGAGCGCCATCAATGACACTCTCACTGCCTATAAAGACATGTGGGTTCTTTTCCAGAAAAAAATAAGGCTGCTGCCATTTCCCCCTCAAGCCATAAATGATTCAAATGTCAAAGTCGCCTGTGCCTTATGCTATGAGGACGTATTAACTTATCAAAGGAGTAGACGCATTATAGGCAGCTTGCCGTCCACCCCAACTCCATATTTATGTTTGAAATCTCAGGATATGTTACCTGCGCCCACCACCTTCCCTTCCTCCACGGGAGATTTATCAAATACAGCCAGCCGGCAGAAGAGGGACAAAGAAGTGAGCATAGTAATATGACAGATTTTTTTGGATATGTGTTTTTTTTTTTTTTTTTTTGCGGTACACGACCTCTCACTGTTGTGGCCTCTCCAGTTGCGGAGCACAGGATCCGGACGCGTAGGCTCAGCTCAGCGGCCATGGCCCACGGGTCCAACTGCTCCGCAGCATGTGGGATTCTCCCGGACCGGGGCGCGAGCCCGCGTCCCCTGCATCGGCAGGCGAACCCACAACCACTGCGCCACCAGGGAAGCCCCTTGGATATGTTTTATGTGCTTGCGATCTTGCACGCTTTATGTGTTTCTCTGTATCTGGGTTCTGTCACTCTTCTGCTTTTTCGCCCCTTTTCAATAGCAAGTTCAGTAAGTTCTCGAGTGGGAGGGCGTGGCAGAGGATGGAAGAAAACCAAGCTGTTCCTAAGCCGTTCGGTCGATTGTGACACTGTTCTTTCTCTCCCTGTCTCTTTATTTTTTTCCGCTTTATTTATCCTGCCATTTGGTAATTTTCTTTGGGGTCGACACCTGACTCTGGGCAGCATTTCTGCAGCAGTAAGTGAGTCATGTCTTTGTCTCTATGCTCAGCAATTGTTGTCTTCACGATGCAGGAGTTATTATTCCCGGTCTTGATTTGTCCCATTCCTGCGTGCTATTCGCTTTTCTCCTTATTTTCCTAGGAAAAGTGCATGGGTCCGTCCTCTTCTTCACCAACGGCTGAACTGGAGGCCACTCTTGGTGTATGTATCCTTGAAGCAAAGCCATGGGTGGGCGGCACCTGATGCTCACATCAGACAAGCAGGCAGGCGGGGTGGTGGAGGGCAGTCAGGGGGTCAACGGGATAGGAGCCCTTGATGTGGAAAGATCGATCTGCAGAGGTAAGGGGCCATAGCCCTGGTGAAATTCTTTGCCCACATGGGAACCAGAGGACAGGAGAAGCGCCAGTGCGGAGAACCGCTTTGGTGACCTGGAGGCTGCCTGTCCCGTGGCCTGAGAAGCAGGCAGCATCCAGCACTTACGGAAAATTATAGCAGGAGATAAGCGGGTGCTGGCTCGTCTCAAGGTGACAGGTGTCAAAGAGCATCATTTGTGACTCACTTTACGTGCCCCAGACACACTGGCTGACAAGATGCTCAGAGAGTCTGCAGCAACGTTGCAAAGTCACTTAGCGTCCAAATCCCAGGAGAGCACCGCATTTTCATTACCTTAAGCAAAATAGGCTTAAAAACAACAAAACAAAATGGCTCCTTTGCGGGGATCCATGAAAATGACCGGAAATCTGGGTTTTATTTTAGTATTTTCCCAGAAGAAGTGGCCTATGGCCCGTTTCGGTAGGATGCAATTCTTTGGAAGACTCCCTACTTGGAAAACTTATGGGTGGAGGGAGGTAGACCACAGAGACCCCCAGGCTGATGCTCAGCCCTGTGCCTGTGATGGGAGGGTGCCAGCTAGGGCCTCAGGTAGGGCCTGACTCCATTGCAGAGACCGAGCCACGGCAAGCTCTCGGGCCTGCTGGGACCCGCTGGTGTGAAGCCAGGTGGCTCTGAAGTCGGTTGCTTTGTCATTTCTCCCCAGCACCTTGAAGGCTCATTTCAAGCTTCACAAAATTACAGAAGATGCCGGCGATGCTAAACACATACCCAGGTGGACAGGTTGCTCCTGAGGGTGTTTTTATGTGCCTGTGATGTGGAATGATAAAAAATGTTGAGGGGACTTTTATGTTGCAACAAATGAAAGGCCGCGTGCTGGCCAGCCCGGTGTGGAGGTAGGGGCTGAGTCTGGAGGGGCAGAGAGAACGGGTGTGAGGGCAGCTATCTGCAGGGACATCCGCGTCACCATCAATCCTCTGCTTCTCTGTGATCAGTATTCCCTCAGCCTGAACATTCGATATTTCCAACTCGATAAAGGAAGAGACTTCTTTAAAAAATGGATTTATCCCCAGATTTCCTACCACTGGCCACTCCGAAGATTATAGGAGTCCCTTCGCTAGCCGATGCTGCTCCGGCACGTTCTTGATGATAATGAACGGGTGTTTGGGGTGTTTCATCTGCTCCAACAACTTCCCAGGTTCCCATGGATCAACAGTGACAGGAAACCCCAGGTAAGGATGACGGAGGAAAACGAAAAGACTTCATTTTGAAAAGCGAGTGCTAGGAAACGTGCCCGCCTCCAGTTCAAAACTGATGATTAGAAAAGAAAATTAAGTATTCTGTTTAGACCAGGGGCGGGGGGGATACCTGCTGAGCACATCCTGCTTGACACAGAACCGCGAGATCAGGACACCGTCACCCCGATGTTGTGGTGCTCTGCCTGTGCCCACACGGCGGCCTCTCTCTGCCGGCCACTGGTGATGCGTGGTGGCCAGAGCCCTCTGGCTTGCAGTCCCCAGTCAAGGACTCCTTGGGCAGACAGCTTTGGAAATCCTCCCATCAGCTGCCTCCGCTCCCCTGGGTCAGGCGCCCTGCTACTTCAGGAAGTTTGGCATTCGTGGAGGTTCCTTAAAAAACTACAAATAGAACTACCATATGACCCAGGAATCCCACTACTGGGCATATACCCTGAGAAAACCATAATTCAAAAAGGGTCATGTACCAAAATGTTCATTGCAGCTCTATTTACAATAGCCAGGACATGGAAACAACCTAAGTGCCCATCATCGGATGAATGGATAAAGAAGATGTGGCACATATATACAATGGAGTATTACTCAGCCATAAAAAGAAACGAAATTGAGCTATTTGTAATGAGGTGGATAGACCTAGAGTCTGTCATACAGAGTGAAGTAAGTCAGAAAGAGAAAGACAAATACCATATGCTAACACATATATATGGAATTTAAGAAAAAATGTCATGAAGAACCTAGGGGTAAGACAGGAATAAAGACACAGACCTACTAGAGAATGGACTTGAGGATATGGGGAGGGGAAGGGTAAGCTGTGAGAAAGCGAGAGAGTGGCATGGACATATATACACTACCAAATGTAAAACAGATAGCTAGTGGGAAGCAGCCGCATAGCACAGGGAGATCAGCTCGGTGCTTTGTGACCACATAGAGTGGTGGGATAGGGAGGGTGGGAGGGAGGGAGATGCAAGAGGGAAGAGATATGGGAACATATGTATATGTATAACTGATTCACTTTGTTATAAAGCAAAAACTAACACACCACTGTAAAACAATTATACTCCAATAAAAGTGTTAAAAAAAAAGAGTTGGCTTGGAAGAAACAAAAATGCAAAGTAAAAAGTGATTATTACCCTCTACCTACCTTTGAGGAAGACGTGTTCTGCTTTCTTGGAGAACCACAGCGGTTTATTCTAAATTCTCATGGGCGGTGAATTAGGAGAGCGGCGCAAACGTGCTGGTCTTGCTTTCCAGGTCCTGCTCACTCAGAAGCTGGTGCCGCCGGGAGGGTTATTCCTTCCGCTGCTCAGGCTTCCTCTGTCCAGGGGCTCTTCCGCCTTCTCCTTCCTGGGTCCCACACCGAGACTGTCTCATACGAGGAACTTGCCCTGCAATGTTTACCTCTTGCTTCAAATCTTTTGTTGCTGTTTGTGATCAAGGATTCACAGTTTTTGCTTATGTATGGATTTCAAAGGACGCTTTGCTTCTCTCTAATAGACCCTGTAAAACGCTGAATGTCGGCTCCACCTGTCAACCGGAGAAGGCCACGCAATGGAAATACTATTTGAACAATCCCTTGTGGAAAATAGAAGGATGTTAGGTTCCCCTACTGTGGGCGGCTCTGCTTTCCCCACTGAGCCATGTTTTCTTTCTGGGATCTGCCTTTTCTGTGGGCTTCAGTGATGGCAGGGACATCTTAAACCTCTTCTGAGAGGAGCCATTCTTGCACGTAGGAGGCTTTTTTTTTTTTTTTTTTTAACGTCTAATAATTCCGGTGAGCTGACATCTCAAAAGTGCTTGAGAGAAAAATAAATGGAACATCAAGGGTGAATTTCTGGCCTGGAAAAAAAAAACTTGAAATAATCTGTTTGTTTCTAATGTTGAGGGTTTTTTTAAAGTATATTTTAAAGTAGTTGGCTCCCACACGGATTTGATGTCAGTTCCCATCTTCTCTCCTTCTTGCGGGGCTGGTGGCTGCCTGGTGGGGTTAGGTAGAGCGGATGTGATGAACCTGAGGATAGGGTTTGGTACATAGGAACACTGAGTGCATCCTGCTTGCAAATTACTTGGTGATGGTTTCCGTTTTGTATGTTGTCACTTTTAAGGAAAAAGAATCCTATTGATTTTCCGTTGTGCAAAAGTTCTCTCTCTCTCTCTCTCCCTCTCTCTCTCTCTCTCTCTCGCAAGTATGTGAATGTTTTAAACAGACGTAAAGAGATAACCTTGCAATTTTCACATAGGGAATCTGAGAACAAATGTTCTTTTGGGCCCCTTGATGATGTGAAAGCTTTAACTTGGACTTGTAAGCTTGGATTTATTGAACATACAAACTGGAGTGGTCCACCAGTTCATGGTGTGAAGTAGAACAGTCTGGAAGAAAAGAAATGCCGCTGTGCGGAGGTAAGCATGTGCACCCAGAGGGGCGCAGAGACTGGGTTCATCTCCCCTCTTCTGAGTCCTGTATGCGGTGAAAGCGGCGAGAGCGGGCAGGGGGCCCGTCATCCTTGGCTGAGCCGGGCACGTCTCCGGAGACGTGGTGTGTGGTGCGGACCCTGTTAGGACCAAGCCAGGGCCTTGGTGTTCACGGTGCTGGCGACAAAGAGTCACTTGACTGCCTGCTTTCAGAGTGTGGGTCCAGGAAGGTCCTCCGGCAGAGGCTCTTCCCCGTCTCTGACGTTTATTTCTCTCTCTTCTGCTTCCCAGCGTCAGCAACGGGAGCCAGCCCAATATTCCCTCTGCTTTCCACAAGCACTGTTCCTCCTCCTCATAGCAAACGCTTACAGGGTGCGTCCTACGAGCCAGGCGCTGGGCCAAGGCGAGTGTGCCGGTCTGCAAGCACACGCCCTGCAGGCCCGCGCAGGAGGCAAGATCAAGGGAACAGGTACCACTGGGAGGTGCCCTGAGGTGCGGAGCAGGGTGCTGGGATGGAAAATGTTGACAGCAGGGTCGGGAGGGGGCAGGGACAGTGACCTACCCACTACAGAGGAGTCCATCTCCCCCTCCCCCCCCAAAAGAGGAGACAGGAATTCATGGTTAATGTCAAATCCATTTGGAAGATGCCTAATAAAAACAGTATGAGGGGGGGAAAAAAACCTCTTGATATTAGAACTAAACAATTACCATTTCAGGTTTTTCTTTTTAGGCTGGATAATCCATCCTTAATGTTCCATTGATTTCCTTCAACTGCCTTTGGCCCATCGGTTTGCCAGAACCATTACAATTAACTTGTAACTGGGGTCTTCAGCCGTGGGGGGCTGGGGGGAGGGGAGCCTTGCAGGGAGGGAACGGCCTTGCAAAGGAGACCTGGAGTCGGAGAGGAGCGTGTTCTGCTGGCAGAGCTGAGCTGGGCAGTATTGGAAATACAGTGAGCAAGGAGGATGTCGGTCTGAGAGGATGCTGGAGGGAGGGTGGGACCAGACAGTTCCTGGGCTTGAAGGTTTCCAAGGAGTATGGATTCTTATCCGTTGCAAAGGCAGGTCGTGGAAATAATCTAAGCAAGAGAGGTGCATGATATGATTTCTGCTGTAAGTAGGGTCACCTGATAAAACACAGAAAGCCCAGTGAAATGTGAACGGAAAATAAATTTTCCTTCAGATGAAGGGAAAATAAATTTTTAGTGTAAGTATATGCCAAATGTTGCATGGGACACACTCTTTTTTTTCCAAACAGCTCCGTGGAGATATAATTCCACACGGCATTCAGTTCACCCGTTTCAGGTGTGCAGTTCAACGGCTTCTGGTTCATTCCAGACATGCACAGCCATCACCACAGTCAACGTCAGAATAGCTTCTTCACCTAAGAAAACTCAAGCAAACCCATACCCTTTAGCTCTCATCTACCTTCCTCTCATTCCTCCCATCCCAACCCCAGCCCTAAGCAACCACTAATCTATTTTCTTTCTCTATAAATTTCTCTATTCTGGGCTTTCATAGGAATGGACTCCTATAATATGTGGTTTTTTGTAACCGGCTTTTTTCACTCAGTGCAGTGTTTTCAAGGTTCCGTCATGTTATTGGATGGATCAGTCACCTCTGTATACTTGGATTAGAGGATGTCTTAACAGATACAAATGTCCATACAAGAAGCGGATAAACCCTTGGCCCCAAGAGTTGGAATGGACTCCACGGGGCTCCTAGTGAATGTCTGTAGTTTGGGTATCATTTTCCCAGGTCATTTTTCCTCATCCAATTCAACCCAAACCATTTAGTAGAGACAGTCTGGACCTATAGAGGAAAAAAAAAAACAAAAAAAAAAACCTGAGAAGAACTGGAAGCACTGCTGAGCTGGTCCCCTCCCAGCCTGCGAGGAGTGACTGAGGCCAGGCACTGAGGTCACCTCTCTACTTCCAACTCTGACCTTTAGTCCCAAAACTTCGGGGCACATGGGGCCACAAAGACTCATCCTGAAAGACAGGGGACGTGAGGGATGGAGGCTCTTTATTGTTCCTCCTGTTGTCCATGCCTCTCTCCAAACTTCTCAAACGGGGATGTCTGACTGAGAATGGGCGCGGGTGCACCAGGCCATCAAAGGGACACATGGACTGTAATTTCCACGGCCAGCGGCCTCCTGACCTCAAGTCGGGGGATGAAGACCACAGGAAAAAGTGGCTTTACTATGGTACAGGACTGCCTATTTCACGGCATTATTGCGGGTCTATGAGTGACCTTCTAAGCCACAAGCACATCTTCCCCTTGCCCGTTCCCTTGAAGTCATTCTGGAGCCATCGAGAAGGTACATATATATATGTGTATATATATATATATATATATATACACACACATATATATGTATATATATACACACATATATATACATATGTATATATATACACACATATATACATATATATATACACATACATATATATGTATATATATACACATATATATGTGTATATATACATATATACATATACATATATATACGCATATATATATAATACATATGTCTCTCTCTATATTATATATATATATAATATATATATACAGGACACCACCCACTGGGTGCCCAGCAGCCTGTGGGTGAGACAAAGCACATCTTCGGAGCTGTCCTCTGAACGTGTCCTTCCCACAGCACTCCACAGGGCACAGTCTGCCCACCCATCATTGCCTTGAGGAGGTGGGGCTGGGCAGGCCCCCTCACCCTCACACAGAAAGGGGTACTAGGACCACCTTCTGTGTGCTTATCTCCCTGTACAACCATGCTTTCATATCTCTGAACATAATTATTTCTAATATGAGGCTTGAAACTCTTTCTGATTTTTCCTTCTCCTGCTAGTGATTTATTAATAGATGTGCCTGCAGTCCCTACCGCAGAGGAGTTTTTTTTGTTTTTTATCTGCCAGTTGTAAATATAAGGTATGCAAATACAGCCAGCCATTCAGGCGATATCTGCAATCCATTTGAAGTGGTCACATAATAAATTAAACACACATTTGTGCTGGGAAGTGGCAGCCCTCACAGGCCCCGTGCGAACACATCACAGCCTTTCAACATCCTCTTAACAGGTGTCTGGATAGGACGGGAGCTCAGCGGCCAATCGGCAGGGTGTAGGGCTTGCTGCCCTCCCTGCAAAACTCCGCAGGCAAGGGGCTCACCCTGCAGAAGAGAGGCTTGGGCAGAAATAGCAGCTTGTAAGTCTGGCTTGTAGAAATAAACAAGTTGTCTTATTTGCTCCCACTCTCCTCCCTCCACCCGATGTTGGTGACAGAAAGAAGGCATAGAGCCTTAATAGAGAGCAATAATTTTTACCTTGTTACTAAACGGGTTTGACCTGGCCTGGTCGCCTTTTTGAAATAGGTCCATGGAGCAGCAGGCGTGCTGAAAAGTGTGTACTCTGGGGAGCTGGTGGACAAGCTAGAAGCAGTGAAAGGGCAAGTTACTAAAATAGACAGTGCTGGCTGGGCTTCAGCTGCTGGACTGCACTCAGACATGCAATGTCAATTATAGCATCTTGGGCCGCCGGTTTGTAGAAGGTGTGTGGCTACGTAGGGCAGGCTGGGGGCTGAGAAGTCTGCCCTTTGGACTCATTTTATCCTTTCTGTCGCCAAGGGGATGAAGCTGACATGGAGCCAGATAGAGCACTGTTTCCACTCTGGGATAATTATGTATAATGTCCAGATACTGGGAGCTGCAACAGCCTGTCACCTGAACACTTCTGATCAAAGCATGCACCCCTGGAGGCAAGCCCATACCTGGTGGCCTAAAATGGTCCCAAATCCCACACATTCTGTCTCAAAATGTTTGCCTGTCAAGTGGGACTGAATCTGCAGAGTGAAGATGGTACCCCAAATCCCACTGGTGGAGGCAAACCCCATCAAAACTTGTGGTGAGAGTCAAGGGGAGGTGAGGGTCCTAGGGATAAGCTTGCTGGCATCTGTTCACTTAAATGAAGGGACTGGGAAAGAAAGGACAAAACTCAAAATGAGCCAGGTGCTTTGTTTGCTTTGAAAATCTTCTTCAAATGAAGTAATTTGATGCAAAGTGGAGACAACAGAGTCTTTTAAGTTTGCATTTATAAGAGAAGAGAATGTATTTGCAGCTTAGGAGGGAGGTGAATTTGACAATGAGGCTTTGTGTTAACGCCAGGGCATTAAAATAAAATATTTGCAAGGCAGTTTTGCAGAAAGCTTTACAAGTATCTGCCAGAAGGATTCACATGATTTAAAAAAGTGTAATAAAATCATAGCTAGCAGAAGAAAGGAAATAGTAAAGATGAGCAGAGATAAAATAGAGAATAAAAAAATAGAGAAATTAGTAAAACGAAACATTGATTCTTTGAAAAGATAATCAAAATTGACAAACCTTTAGTTAGATGGACTAAGAAAAAGTGAGAGAATACTCAAAATATTGAAATCAGAAATGAAAATGGAGGCATTACTACTGATTCTACAGAGATAAAAAGGGTTATAAGACAGTACTATGAAAAACAGGGCACTAACAAATTGGATAACGTAGATGAAATGGACAAATCCTTGGAATCACAAAACCTACCAAGACTAAATCATAAAGGAATAGAAAATTTCAACAGACCTGTAACTAGTAAAGAGATTAAATCAGTAATTGAAAATCTCCAACAAAGAAAAGCCCTGGATCTGGTGCCTTCATTGGTGAATTTTACCAAACATTAAAGAAGAGCTAATACCAGTTCTTCTAAAACTTTCCCAAAAATTAAAGAGAAGGGGACATTTCCAAACTCATTCTTTGAGGCCAGCATCGCTCTGTTACCAAAGCCAGACAGACTCTACAAGAAAAGAAAACTACAGACCAATATCCCTATGAACATTGATGCAAAAACTCTCAACAAAATGGCAAAATGGAACTTGGAAGCATAATAAAAGGATTATACACAGTGACAAAATGATATTTATTTCTAGAATGCAAGGATGGTTCAACATATGGAAATCAATCAATGTGATATGCCACATTAACAGAATGAAGAAAAAAAAACCCTACATGATCATCTCAATCAATGCAGAAAAAGCATTTGATGAAATCCAACACTTTCACGTTAAACATTCTACAAAACAGGAGTAGAAGGCAACTACATCAACATGATAGAAGTCGTATAGGAAAACTGCACGGCACACATCATACTCACTGGTGAGAGATGAGGAAGGCAGAGAAGTCATGCAATCTTTCAGGGACCCTCTGCTCCCATGTCCAAGCACACTTGAAAACCAACTAAAGATGAGGTTTAAGGATTTCATGTAAAAACTTCAACGCCAGAAGACACTAGAAGAAAAAAAGGAAAGTTACTTTTTTTGAATTTTATTTTATTTATTTTTTTATGCAGCAGGTTCTTATTAGTTATCTGTTTTATACATATGAGTGTATATATGTCAATCCCAATCTCCCAATTCATCACCCCCTCCCCCCCCCCCCCCCCCGCCACTTTCCCCCCTTGGTGTCCATACGTTTGTTCTCTACTTCTGTATCTCTATTTCTGCCCTGCAAACTGGTTCACCTGTACCATTTTTCTAGGTTCCACATATATGCATTAATATATGATATTTGTTTTTCTCTTTCTGACTTACTTCAGTTACATAAATATCATTATGTTCATGTTAAAGCAGCTATCCTATTGCCCCATCGGTGATTCTCAATTCGTGTTCCTGGCAACTTTGGGGGGTTCCCTGGTGAACCCCTTCAGGGACCACAGGAGAGCAGCTATGGGTCTCTCTTCCTGATTTGTTTTTACTGATGTGAAAGGTTTAAATCCACAGCTGTGGAGAGATGATTAGTCGCTGGAACGTTGTCCAGACGCAGTTACGCTTTCAACTGTCGTGAGATTGCATCATTGCACCACCCTTTGTCAGAGCGTCTGCAAGTGCTGTAGTGCAGATCCTTAAACGGACACCTTCCCACTATCCGACCAGGACCAGGACAGGATGCTGCCTCTGGACAAGCCTCCCCCCCGCGTTCTGACACCCCCAGCCCCAGCACACACCCCTAGTGCTGCCGCTGGTGGCCGCACGGCGCGGGGCTCAGAGCCAGGGCTCACAGCCAGGCAGCCTGAGGCTGGAACCCAGCTCCACTGACTGTGTGTGCAACTCAGCAAGCTCCTCTGTGCCTCAGTTTCCTCATCTGTAAATCAGGCTGATAATAGCTGCTGTTTCATGAGGGAGCTGTGAGGATTAAATGAGGGTAAACTCAGCTAAGGTCATAGATATTAACGGTGTGTATGTGTGCGTGTGTGTGATGCTAACTGCTTGTGTATCTATTTGTGTATACTCATTACTATACATTCTAAACATACATGTGTATTTGTTATAGATTTATAATGCTTATTATATACATATTTATATAAACGCATTAACCGTATGTAGATAGGCTTATACATATATAAATAATAATTACATGTAAGTATACAGATACAGGTTTACAGATTGCATAACAATCTATGATTAGATATATATAAAATACATACAAGATCTTGAATATTTTGATGTGTATATTAAATATATTTATTTATGTATGGATATATGTGTGCTTGTGAATACATAGATCAGTGCGATGAGTAAAGTGTGCTGACAGAGCTTATCTCTGGGGAGGATTTCATGAGTTCTTTTAACATATACCTGCTTAATCCTGTACTACAGGACCCGGCACACAGTAAGCACTCTGTATGTTAACTATTACTGTTAGTGTCCCTTTACGTTTTTATGTCAGACTCTGTCCTTCCTCTGCTCAGCCTCCTGTTGTGCTTTCCCGTCTCCCTCAGAATAGAGGCAGCCCCCTCCCACAGCCCCGGAGGTGCTCTGTGATCTGTCCCTGCGGCCTCTCAGACCCCACCTCCTGCCACTTTCCTATGTTGCTCACTGTGCTCTGGACCCTCTGGTTCCGACTTATCCTCCAACCTCCTGGTGTGTCCCGCCTCAGGCCCTTTGCACATGCTGCTTTGGCTGAACCTTGCTTGTCACCTCAGTTCTCTGCTCAGTGTCACCTTGTCAGAGACACCTTCCCCAAGCCCCAGCCTAAGAGTGCTACCTTCATCTCTCTCTCGACTCTCTAGGTCTGCAGCAAATTTGGAGGATACTGTGGTTAGATCCAGAGTCTGTGACCATCCAGTTCCCACCCTGGCATGTGAGCTCCCTGAGACATGGCATGGCTGCTTTACGGTGTCCCTGCAGCATGTGTGGTGACAGCACCCAGAGCGGTCTCAGGAAGGATTCATGCAGTGAATGCAATGTGCCAGCAGTGCTTATCTCTTGGTAGAAAGATTGTGTTAAGTTATTTTCATTTTTTTGGTATATATTTTATTTATTTTTTACAATGAACATGAGAAAGTGAAAGTTGCTTTTAAAAATAAATTGAAGAATGGGGTCAATCTGAGAGCCAGTGGGAGAGGGATGTGAACGTGGCCTCTTTCTAACTTCAGAACCAGGTAATTCTCCCAAGTCTACATTATCATGGGCTTGGGCTACAAAATGTGTCTTATATTGAAGCTATTTCTGCCCCCTCGGGTGGACATTTTATGAGAGACAAAATTTTATGTTTTTGCTGTATACTTAACTAACAGGATCTTCTCTTCCCTTCCACATGGAAATTCTGGTCCAAAAATAGAGATAACTGAGAAATAAAGAGAGGGGTAAATCTACTTCATCTATTTTTGTATTGTCTAGTTGTCTACACCTTGAGACCCAGGGGCTGTGTAAGAAGACAGAAAACAATGAGGACCAGTGGAAAGGTAACGTTCAAGAGCTGATGAAATTGTAGTTTCCTAGAGCTCAGTTAGTTTTGGAAAATGTCAGAAATCTTGGCAAGAGCTCTACATAATTTGCTGGGTCCTTGTGAAATAATTATTAACAATTTCAAGACAGTGACAGGAGAGCATCAGATTAAGGTCGGGGCTTTTCTAAGTGACAGGATCCTGAACAATGACCCTCATTTCTGGTGAGGGGATTGGAGGTCAAAGGGCATCCATCCCTTAGCTGAGAGCGCAGGGGCGAGAGCTGGATGCTGCGTGTCGTGGGATTCAGAGTGTGCCTGGTAAGGAATTGCCACCGGTGGTGGGATAGGATCTATTCATTATCCTGACTTATGGGAAGGGAGGGAGCTGAAAGCTGCTTGATGGAGAAGTGGCCCCTCCTGGCTGGCAACAAAGTGGAGGTTGTGCTG
>NW_020173770.1:2354587-2432740 GCF_003031525.2 Neophocaena asiaeorientalis asiaeorientalis | reverse complement strand
TGCCACGCCCACTTAAGGGAAGGAAGGAGACAGAGCAAGGTATCGTGTGCACCTGGCAATCCAAACACCAGGGAGGCAAGAAAGGATAGGAAAGTGCAGGGAGTACAGGAAAGTGGTGCAAACCCATCTGCAGGGGGGGATTCATGGCTCCTGGGAGAGGAAAAAAATCAAGTCAAAGAAAATTGCAGAGAGCTCATTTGGAGTGGGCATGGCCTTTAACCCTTTTAGCCGTCCTAAGCATGTTCTCCATCTTTCAGGAATTTGGCCACACCGTTTTCTGGTTCTCTCTCTCCCTCCATCTCCCATTTTCCTCTGTTCTCGTTAATTACCGTGTTTTGGCCTCTTAGCCGTCCTAAGCATGTTCTCAATCTTTCAGGAATTTGGCCACACCGTTTTCTGGTTCTCTCTCTCCCTCCATCTCCCATTTTCCTCTGTTCTCGTTAATTACCGTGTTTTGGCCTCTTAGCCGTCCTAAGCATGTTCTCAATCTTTCAGGAATTTGGCCACACCGTTTTCTGGTTCTCTCTCTCCCTCCATCTCCCATTTTCCTCTGTTCTCGTTAATTACCGTGTTTTGGCCTCTTCTGGTTTAATTGCACGATGTCTGCCACAGGGCGGCATCTCATTAATAGGACGCTTTCTTCGGTTCTTATTTAGCAAAAGATGATCCATGACCCACTCCCAGCGTGAGCCTTTGCAGCGCTGGTTTCTGTTCCAGATGACTTGCTGAGTTAGCAGTCTTGGCTGGGCTGGTGAGCGGTCCTCCCCGAGTTCCATATGCACACGGATGCTAATTAGTGAGGAACACCTCCACAGGTTCACACAGGGAGCCATCAAAGTTTCAGTGCTTCTCTCCAAAGGACAGCTTCTCTTTCCAAGGCCTCTTTCATTTCTTCTTTTCCTGTGCCTTACTGAGAGATTGCCTTTTCTTCCCACCTGGTTCACTAACTCACTCACCTTCTAACCACATCACGGCCAAGGTTTCCATCTGTCACCAAGTCATTACTCACTCTTTGGACACCAAGTCATCTATAGAAAATGCCCACTCTAGTGCCTGACCCAAAGACGTGGTGGGGAGAGTAATAGTGTTATTGAGGGTGCTGTGTGGGTTACACTCTCACTAGACCAATGGAACTCACCTATGGGAATCTTATACATATGAAAGAACTTTTTGGATTTTAAAGAGAAGTTTGACCATAATGATATACCACCTCACATTACGATGGCTGCTATCAACAAAAGAAAAGAGGAAGTGTTAACTGGAACACTTGTGCAGTGTTGATGGGAACGTGAGATGGTGTAGCTGCTGTAGAAAATTGTGTGGTAGCTCCTTAAAAAATTAGAAATAGAATTACCATATCGAATCAGCAGTTGAACTTCTGGGTATGTACCCGAAAGAACTGAAAGCAGGAACTTGAATAGATAGCTGTACAACTATTTCCACAATAGCATTGCTTACAGTAGCCAGAAGATGGAAGCAACCCAAGTGTCCAAAAGAGGATGAATGAATAAAGATAGCGTAGTCTATACATACAATGGGATGTTATTCAGACTTAAAAAAGAAAGAAATTCTACCAATGCTGCAATGTGGATGAAACTTGAAGACATTATGCTAAGTGAAGTAAGCCAGTTATAAAGGGATAAATACTGTGTGATCCCACTGATAGGCGGTCCTTAGAGTAATCAGACTCATAGAGACAGAAAGGAGAAGGGTGGTTGCTGAGGGCCACGGAGGAGTAGACCAGGGAGTTATTGTTCACCAGTCACAGACTTTCAGTCTTGCCAAATGTAAAGAGCTTTGGAGATGGAGGAGGCGATGGTTGCCCTATAATGTACTCGATGCCACTGAACTGTGCACTTAAAAAGGGTCAAGGGAAAATAAAACGAAAAGACACCTGAGTGCCTGGAAGAAATCCTCACGAGAAATATTTTAAATGGATATGAATTAGGATGAATTTGAGAATGGCAGACCGTCACTGCATCTGGATGAAAATTTGTCTCCTATGTCGGTTATTAATGAAATCTCCCAGAGAGTCTGTTCATGACGGAGAGAGAACAAAGGAGGTCTTGGTGGGGGTCATGGGATGTCTGGATTTGTCAGGACAGTGTGTCCCGGGCCTCACCCAGGAAGGTGCTCTGTGCTGGCTTGTGGCCTCACTGCTGCTCACAGAGGGCGCCTGGCCGCCCAGCTTCTGTCTTGCCAGGAGCCCAGGCGGTCACGGAGATTCATCTTCATTCTGGCATCTGCTGTGATGTGCCCAGCCAGCCCTGCACTTGGTCAGCCCTGGTCGGGGATCCAACCTGGTTCCGTTTTCAATTTTGGAAGTGCTGTTGCAGATTGAAAACCGGTCAAATGATGGGAAAGAGTCATAGTGAACAGCTGCTCTGTACCCGCCATCCTGCCAAGGCCTAAATGAGCCTTCAGGAAGCCTCAGAGTGATGAGGGTTGGCTCCCACCAGGAATGATGCACGGCCCCAGGAACAACAGCGTGCTGGGAGGGCGTGCATTGTGCAGCTCGGGGAGGCCCCGTCCACACAGAGCTGGCTCACTCCTATAGCCCACGGATACACATGGAAACCTGATTGATCAAGTTCGGATCAAACTTTAAGGACTTAACAATAAAGACAAATGACAACCTTGACTCTTCCTAATTAGCTGGTTAACCTACTTAGCTCTTTGTAAAAAGATCCTCAGTGACACAACACATAAAAAATCTAGTTATCGTCTCTTGCGTGTGTGTTGATACGTTTTCTTCACTTCCTTTGTGTCCAGCTCTTATCCACCAAAATCTTCTTCATGTGAACAGCTTGAAGAACCACTGAACTCTTTGGTATGTAGGTCAAACATGAAACTTCATGTCTTCTCCTGGCCCACTTTGGGGGGGGGGGTCAATTGATAGGTTAGGTGGATAGCAAAAAAAGAACTGTTCTTGGTTGTTAAACATGGGGTCAGCCTCAGAGACAAAGCCAAGGGTCTGCATCTCTGCTTCAGAGGGACTAGCCAGCACACCTCGACCTCAGCTGGGGCCCTGGGGAGTCTGGCCGGAGGATGCAGCCAGAGCTCTCTTTCCAGGCATCCTCAAAAGACCTCTGTAAAACTCTCTGTGCAAGCTGCGTGGAGTCTAATGTGGGTCTCTGATGGGGGGGCCATTGGCTCAGGCAGGCCTTACAGCAGGGGAAAGAAGCCCTCCTCTACTTCCTAGGATGAAGTACGTAAAGGGTCGCATCAGTGCCCGCCCCCCGCCTGAAGCAGGGCTTCTGTCTGCTGGAGTGGGAGGGTGGATGGTGGGCGTGGAAGGAGCTGGGCGAAGGAGGGAGACCCTGAGGGGCAGGCGGAGGAGGCTGAACTGGGGGCTGTTGTTGTCTGTAACCGTTAATGATAAATGCCGTTGGATACTGAGATTCAGGTAGAATGGTCATTGTAGTTCAAGCTTATTTATTTTTACAATAACACTCAGGGATAATTAAAAAAACATATTCTTCTGTTCTTTCACACAAAGATGTTAATTTGGGGTGTTTCCTTCTATTCTTTATTTATCTCTTTGCATGGTAGCGTAAATGTTTTGTAGACAATGTTATATTTTCTTATTGAACATGAGACAATGATAAAATAATTGTTATGATGATAATATACATATATAATTTCAGACAGCTGCAAAAATTCTGCAAAAATCCATTTGACATGCTATATTTAACGGTTCCCTCTTTGGAGTATATTTTGGGTTATGTCTAATCTTTATTTATTATGAAAATGTGGGGAATGCATATCTTTGTAAGAGTAGCTTTGCACACTTTGATTTATTTCCTGATGCCAAATAATTGTTACTGGCTGAGATGTGTTCTGCTGCTTTCGGCCAATAGTAATAGATGAACTTCTCTTTTCCTACAGCCTCACCAGCATTGGATTTTAGGATTAAAACTTACTTTCTACTTGAGTTTTATGCCTATCATTTCAATGAGCACTTCCTTGCTAGGTAGCTGACTGGCGGGCTAACCCATATGTTTGGAATCCCTCCTGTATAATCCCCCTGGTCCCTATACTACCTGTTTCTGGTAGTATTCCAGTGATCTCACGGATGTACTTAGGTGGGAAAAATAGATGAGGTTCTTTCCTTCCTGGGTCCAGTCTGAAAGAAGAGTCAGAGAGTGGAAAGGTAAGGACGTAAATAATTACACAACCACGAGTTATGTTGGGCTCCACAAAGAAAAATCCAATGTACATGAGGGAATACCAAGGTGGACGCGTTCTGGATGGGATTTCAGAGACGGGTCCTCTGAGGAAAGAAGGGTTAGGCTGAGGCCTGATGGCGAGGAGGCACCTGCAGACGTGAGAGGAAGTGCTTTCCTGCAGAGGGGGAGGGAGGCGTTTGGGCCAGGAGGTGGGGAAGGGCCCCTGTGGAGTATGGAGGGCAGGGGGAGAGGGACCAGGAGAGGCTGGAGCAGGTAGCAGGGGCAGAGCATGACTGTGAGGTTGGGTTGTGCTTGGAGTGTGGTGGAAAGCACCATTCTCACCAGAGCACAGGTTCTTGTGGTTTATATCTTGACCCAAAATGAGTTCCCTCAACCCACTCGGGAGGTGCTAGGGTGGCCCTCTGCGGGAGAAGCTTGAGCAGCTCGGAGGCCCCGGACCTCGAGGATGGTTTTCCACTTGGGATCCTGGCGTTGCCTTGCTAGGGCACCGTCAGCTTCAAACCCTTCACACCACGTTGTAGGCAAACTCAAAATGCCTCTCAACTGACCCCGGCAATCTCTTGCTTTAGGTGTGACAGTGCAAAGCCATTTCGAGTGCTTCTGTAGAAGCAGAAATCACGTAACTTTGCCTGCGTCACCTCTTTGTCAAAATAACATAGTTGGACCAAAGACACCTGGAGAATCTTTCTGCAGACTTAAAAACATTCCTTCTCCCAGGAAAGCTCACTTAATGTGATCTCTTACTGTTTTTTAACTCAAATCTGTGTATCCACATCTAAACTAAGCTTCTTTAATTAAAGAAGACCATTGTACCTTTCTGTTAATTGTGCCATATCACTTCTGCCCAGGGGTCTGCAAAAATGACTCATTTCCCCATGAGTTGTATTTATAATTCTGTACAGTTATAGGAGTTACCCTGAGAAAGAACCAAGGCTAGAAATAAAAATGTAGCAAATGAATTGCAAGTTATTACAACCATCTCACTGAGCCTTCCTTTGTTACCTGCCACCTGCCAGTGCTTCTTCTGTGAAGAAATACTACGTATTTATTATTTTGGTTTTAGATAAACACATTGATAAACAGCCATATTTAGAATCACTCAGACATCTGATTTCAAGAAACATTTATATTTACTATTACTATCATCCTCAAATCTCATTTTGAATTTTAATTTTTATAGAGGTATAACATATATGCAAAAGAATGTATAAGATGTACTACTAAGATATAATACTAATCTTTAAAATACAGTCTGATGAACTTTTACATATGTCGACACATATCAAGATATAAGACATTTCCAGCCCACAGAGACTTTCTTCATTCCCATTCCTACTCAATACATCCCTCAAAGGAATGTATTGAGTAGAAATTCAAAAGAATCACTATACTGAAATCTTTCACTATCAATTAGCCTTTCTTGTTCTTGACATTTATATAAATAGAATCATGCAATGTATACTTTTTTGTGCTTGGCTTTTCCCCCTCTAAATATAGTAACGGAGATTCGCCCTTGTTGTTGCAAGCTGTTCTTTGTTAAGTCCCACTATTTGTTTATTTATAGGTCTGTTGCTGGACATTTGGATTGCTCTCAGTTTGGGGATATTATATGCAGAACTGCTCTGGATACTCTTGTACATGTCACTTCTGGACGTATGCACTCATTTCTCTTGGACATACCTAGGAGCAGAATTGCCATGTCATAGGGTAGATGTATTTTAGTTTGACTAGATCCTGCCAAACCCTTTTCTAAAAGAGGCTGCACTGATTTTCACTCCCATGAGTGGTGTATTGATATCAGCTGTTCTGCATCTTTGCCAACACTTGGCTTTATCTCATATTTAATTTAATTCTGGTATGTGTGTGTGTGTGTGTGTGTGTGTGTGTGTGTATTTCCAGGGCAACCGGGGGAATAAGACAGTAAGCGTTGAGACTGTACTTGGTGCCCTGACTCTTTGGACCTGTGTCTCAGGAAAAACAATCAGAGTTGAGGGCTGAGATCATTCTGGAAGGCAGAGTTGGCTGAGTGCTCACAGCTCATCTGGAGAGTAAGACCAAGGGTATGAGGCAATCCCAGAGGATAATGAAGCAAGGAATTTTCATGCACCATTTTGGAAACCTTCAGAAGATAACCAAATATGCACAGAAGATATCTGAAGAAATTTGGGCTAAACTGGGTTTATCGGTCAGGATCCTGGTAGAAAATAGATTGCACATGCAAATTGAGTAATTTAAGGAAAACATAATAAAGCGATTATTTGCAGAGATGTGAGGAAATTATAGGGAAATCATAGAGGCTAATGTATTACCACTCTGGGTCTGAAAGCACTTGACTTGGAAGAAGACAATTGTGTGGCAAGTACCTCGTAACAGAAAGTGTGGTCTTCAGCGGAGGTCAGCCAACGTCAGACCTGGCGGGAGGGAGGTGGGGCGAAACAGGTCCCAACTTCCCTCTCTTTATGCAGTTCCTCTGATCTCCCTCCAGTGATCTCATGGATGAACTCAACTAGAAGCCAAAGGGTAAGGATGGCCATTTATGCCAGCTAATCTAATTCCGTCTCCTAGGGCAGAGCTCAGGTGGAGGAGGCTGGAGAGCGGACAGCATCTGGAAAGGCAAAAGGATTCTCAGCACACTGGGTTTACACAGTTACCCATTTTTCATTAGAGCATGTTGTAAAACACTGTGACCAACCAACACTGTTAAGTCATGTCCCTGTATCATAGCGTATTTTTGTTTCTATTTGCCTTTCTAAAAATTATTAGTTGATTTCTGCCCACTCACAGAGTGTCATTTAGGATTGCAAACGACAAACAGGTGTTCCCCCATGTCTCAAATCATCTAGCAGCTGACAAGGAACTCCTGCACCACAGCAAGACTTCCTTGAAATTCGGTGCTGGTTCTTCCTCCTTTCTGGATCCCCTGGTCTTAGCACAGTGCCTGGTATGTAGCAGGTGCAAAGGGAACGTCTGCTGAATGGAGATGGGAGAATGATGACTGGAGGACCCAGGTCTTGAACGATAAACACCTAATCAGGAAATACATGCAGGACTAATATGCCTTTGGAGATGACAGACTGTAACAAAAATGTCAAGATAGTTCACGTAGTTCTTCAGAAATTTATAAAATGAATCTATTAGAAATGATCTGTGAAACATGCAAGGCTTTGCAAGTTTAGCTTTGATGCCCCTGTGGAGAAGAGAAGGGCCGCTGGCGTGATGACTGCTCAGACAGTGGCTTATTTATTTTATGATGGCTCTTCACAGCCAGCAACCCCAGCCTTATGGCTGCCCGATGCCTCCAGAGTGCCTCCTAAATTGGCCGTGTGAGCCACAACACAAATTTCTGGTGATCTTGGTTTCATGCAACACACGTGCTCACCATTGTCTCTGTGTGTGAAAGTGAAGGCATGGCCATGGCTTGTCATGATTTGTTTTTGTTATCATTTGAATTCCTGCTTTAGCTTCAGCTCTGTGTGACTGGTAATCACAAACACACTTGGCTCGCCCTGTCACTTTTGCCTCCCAGCAAACCTTTATCCTCTCTCTAGTCGCCGCACCTCAAACTCTCCTCTGGGTGTCTACACCCACCAAAATGCTCAGCCAATGCATTTGAGTGAAATGTCTGCTTTAGGCTAAGCCAGGCAGCACATCTCATCTCCCTGGATGCAGGAATCAGTTTAGGGATAGTCTTATGACACAGTCAGGTTGGCAAGGACCAGCAGGACTTACTCCTGGGACCTGGGTTGAGGTATTGATAGACACCAGGGTGTCCTGTGGTCTGAGGACGTGGTCCTGGAGCTGACAGGGAGCTGTGGGGAAGCTGAAAATCAAGCCAACCCAGGGAAGCAGGACTGAGTGAGGCATCCTGGTGGCATCAACTAAGCCCTAGGCCAGCAAAATGGACCTCTGCGCCCTCTGCTACATGACACAATTATTCCTCTGTTTAGCTTAAGCCAGTTCTAATTTTGTGTTCTATTGTTTGCAATCAGAAGAGTTGTCACTAAGACAGATATAGTTGGAAGCTGGATGGTCAGTGGTTGATCATTGTAGCTTCCATTTCTCATGTTTCATGACCTTAATTAAACACTGGGTACAAAAGTTATACTCCTCACATCCTACCAGAGGGTGGGGTTGCCCTGGTGATGGAGGATAGCACTTTGTGTCCATACCCACTCCTCCACTCATAGGTCAGTGGTGATACACTCACGAAAGAGCTTGGCTGTGGTCACAGAGGAGAATAAAGACCACTCAAGGGAAACCAAGGCTTCAGTCACATGACATCCTAACCACCCAGAACCACAGAACTCTCGTAATGGAGGCTGGCTTTGAATAATACAACTTACACTGAACGTGAGGTCAGATAGAGCCAGAGCAGCATGTGAGAGGTGAAGGTCAAACATACAAGGAGGCAGGGTATGCTCCAGTTAAATGAGTCTACGTATTTAAATCAGAAAGTGAAAGGCTCGGATTCTTCCCAGTCCCGTGAGCTCCTCAGACCTCACTCACTTCTTTCAACAGAAAATGAACAATTATGACCTTCTCTTAAGGGTTTGAGAATTGTGAGAATTCAAGTTAAATATGATCTATGTAAACCATGGGCACAAAACAGGTAAAGGGAAAGAAGGAATTCCTCCCATCCCACAGAACAGTTTGCAAGGGGACCCTCTTGTACCACCTCTCTGCTGTGTGTGCCTGTTTTATTTTGTTTGTATTTTTATTATTGTTCTGAATTTCTCTCTCTCTCTCCTATTTGCTGGAGGGGCTCATACAGTTTCATCCCCCCTCCACTTCTTATATCCTTAAGAATTTTCTGGGGATAAGGATATCTCCATGGGGAGGCATGGGCTTTCTGGGTGAGAGAAAAGGCTTTTTCCAGTTTTATTGAGAATCTACTGGCATCCATCACTGTATAAGTTTAAGGTGTATAGCATGATGGCTTGATTTACATATTCTGGGAAATTATGACCACAATAGGTTCGGCTCACATCCATCTTCTCACATAGATAAAAGAAAAAGAAAAAGGAAAAGAATAAAGGAAAGTATTTTCTCCTTGAAATGCGAACACTTAGGATTTACCCTCTTAATAGTTTTCCTATGTATCACACGGCAGCATTAACTATAGTCATCCTGTTGCACATTATTATATCCCTCTTCCTTAGTTACCTTTTAACTAGAAATTTGTACCTTTGGACCACCTTCCTCCAATTCCCCCTCACCCTCATGCCCTGCCTCTAGTAACCATAAGTACGATCTCTTTTTCTATGAGTTTTTTCTAAGACTCCACTTATAAGTAGGATCATAAAGTATTTGTCTTTCTCTGTCTGACTTATTTCACTGAGCATAATGCCTTCGAGGTCCATCATGTTGTTGCAAATGGTACGATTTCCTCATATTTTTTATGGCTGAATGATGTTCTTTTGCATATAGATACCATAACTTCTTTATCCATTCCCTCACTGATGGACACTTAGGTATTTTCCATGTCTTGGCTCTTGTAAATAATGCTACAGTGAGCGTGGGGATGCAGATATCTTTCCAAGTTTGTGTTTTCGTTACATTTGGATATATTCCCAGAACTGAAGATGTTGGATCATATTGTAGCTCTACTTTTAATTTTTTGAGGAGCCTCCATACTGTTCTCCATAGTGGCTGCACCAATTTACATTCCCACCAACAGTGCACCCAAGGGTTCCCTTTACTCCACACCCTTGACAGCACTTATCTCTTACTTTTTTGATAGTAGCCATCCTGAAATGTGTGAAGTGACATCTCATTTTGATTTTCATTTCCCTAATGACTAGTGATGCTGAGCACCTTTTCATGTACATGTTGGTCCTTAGTGCATCCTCTGTGGAGAAATGTCTATTCAGGTCCTTTGTCCAATTTTTAATTTTCTTTTTTTGCTTTTGAGTTATATGAGTTCTTTAAATGTTGTGGATTAGATATATCTAATATCTTATTAGATATATAGTATTAGATATATAGTCTAAAAATATTTTTTCCCATTCTCTAGGTTGTCTTTTCATTTTGTTGATGGTTTCTTTTGCTGTGCAGAAGCTTTTTAGTTTGATTTAGTCCCTCTTGTTCATTTTTGATTTTGTTGCTTGTGTTTCAGGTGTCATATCCAGAAAGTCATTACCAAAGTCATTACCAAAACCTATGTCAAGGAGTTTTGTTCATATGTTTTCTTCTAGGAGTTTCATGGTTTGGGGTCTTACATTTAAGTCTTTAATCTAATTCAAGTTAATTTTTGTGAGTGATGTACAATACAGGTCCAGTTTCATTCTTTTACATGTGAATATCCAGTTATCCCAGCACCATTTATTGAAGAGACTGTCTTTTCTCCATTGAGTATTCTTGGCTCCCTTGTCTAATATTGGTTGACCATGTATGCTTAGCTTTATTTTGGGGCTCTCCATTGGTCTATTTGTCTGTTTTATGCCAATTCCATACTGTTTTGTTGACTGTAGCTTCATAATATAGTCTGAAATCAGGTAGTGTGATGTCTTCTGCTTTGTTCTTCTTTCTCAGGATTTCTTTGGCTATTCAGGGTCTTTCGTGGTTCCACACAAATTATAGGGGTGTTTTTTCTATTTCTATAAAAAATGCCATTGGGATCTTGATAGGGATTGCATCAAATCTATAGATGGCTTTTGATGGTATTGAGATTTTAACAACATTAATTCTTCCAGTTCATGAATACATGATACCTTTCCATTTATTTGTGTCTTCTTTGATTTCTTTCATCAATGTCTTGTAGTTTTCAGTGGAGAGAACTTTCACCTTCTTACTTAAACTTATTCCTAAGTATTTCATTGTTTTTGATGCTACTGCAAATGGGATCAGTTTATTTCTTTTTCAGAAATTTTGTCATTAGAAATGTCTTAACAATATGAGTAACGGTGGGACAGGCTGGGACTGTAAGTGTACACTCGTTATTGCTATTCAATCAGCATTGCCCAGGTGTAGGTGGTCTGGCATCCTAGCTAGAAGAGCCTATTCATCTTCTTGCTTCAGCGTGTAATGTTTATCTGACTTTCAACTCAGCTGGGCTGCAGACAATGTGCCATTTGCCTATTAATCCTCATTGTGGTGGCGAAATGCAAATGAAGTCGTCTTTGATGTATTAGAGGCCTAATAGCAATTTCTGACTTTCTTTCCTGGAGCCAAAGTCTTCCCAAACCTCAGCACCAGGGAGATGACGTTAACAGTGGTGTGGATCATGCAGGAGGCTGGCTGGTGAGCGCGATGCCTTTTCTATGAGGGTGCATTCATTACCAAATTAGACTGTCAGTGAGTATCCTTGAAACTCCAGAACAGAAGAGGAAGAATGTTTTTTAAGCAGAGAGAAAGGTAGAAAGCAATTAGTATGCACTAATTAAGAATAATAATAATACCATTTCGAATTGGTGCCTAGAACGAGAGTTGATTTGGGCCCCTTGCCAAACTTGATATCTACGGCTGCTGTCTTTCAAGTTGTCACACATCTATTTTGAGATATGACTGTGGTGCTCTGTTTTGAAACATTAATTGTCGACATTTATTGAGGAGATTTTATAGCCTCACTTAGGCATCTAATTTCACACAGCATCTGAGATTGATGTCACTGATTTAAGTGTTTAGAAAAGAGCAAGGGAAGTAAGTGGAGAAAATAAAAATATGTGTACCTCATTGCTATGGAGGGACAAAAGACTTTCACTTGGACATCCAACACCCTAGAAGCCATCGTACTGGTAATCAAATGTGCGACACACATTGCCAAGTATCCTGGGCCGTCACATCTGCCATCACCACCTGTGATCATTTTCTTCCTCTTTTGCACTAAATAATCAATTACAAGATTCTGGGTTTTTCTCCCCTCACTCATTTATTACTGGCTCAAGACCTTGCTTCCAGTAGCGCCAGAGTGAGAGCACGAGAGTTTTCTGCTTTGGAGGACAGGGGAACGATTTGTGAATCATTATTAGCTGTGCTAAGGATGAACACAGCCATTGCAAAAGTATGTGCATATCTGTGTTGAAGATGGTCTTAAAATGTAAAACCTCATAAAACTCAATGCTTCTGAAGGTTTGGGCTTGAGCCAGGATCTCTCTGAGCTTCTGTTAAATTGTCACAAACTTTCCGGAGAGCAATTTTGTAAATGCATCTCCTTACTGTTGAATGCAGTATTTCCTTTTCCTAAGAAAATGATCAGCACCTAACATCTACTAGAAGCTCAAACTTGGTAAACTGAATGAAAATGTAAAGAATTATATTATATATATATAAATTCTATAATGATTATATATATAATATAGTGTGTGTGTATACATATATATACACTATATATATATCAGCATTAACCCCTGCCAAAGGAAGTAACCTAAATGTTCAGCAAAAGGGAAATCATTATGTAATAATGGAATATTATGCAACCATTAAAAATAAGGTGTACTGAGTTTTTAATGGGGTTTATAGATTTTCCAATGATACTGATAAAATGTTAAGCTAAAAAAGGAGGATAATATAAAACTATATATACTATAAGCTCAAAATATACATGCATGGAAAAGAGGATGATTTTTAATTTGTTATTTATACCACTCTGTATTTTTAAAAATTTCCACAATGAACACACAGTATATAGGTTTGTGTTTGTGTGTGTATGTGTTATAACATAACACTTAAAATATGCATGCAGAAATTAAAATACTCTTCAAAAAGATCTTATTATCCTAGGCAGTATAAAAAATACCAAGTCCTCTATTATTTTCAGGTCTACCCTTATTAGCAGATGCTAGATTTTTCTTTAGAGTCTTTCTTAGACAGAAGTAGGCACCGTACCTGAGGGTCCGTGTGGTGTACACTCAGTCCTAGGTACATGTAAGGCAAATATGAAATAGGATCAAAACCTTGTCCAGTTGTGCTGGGTATCTTAATGGTACAGCATGGGGTCACCTTCATGCCCTGGTTAGGTTGGTGCAGCAAAGCTATTCAAAGAAGACTGTGGCATAAGATAAACTTGGGATTGAGGGTATCTCTGACTTAGGGTGAGGTGTGCTGTACACCTTAGATGTTGAACATTGCCTGGAAGCTTCTTAGAAACGCTAAGTATCAGTTCCCACCCTGACCTACTGCATCCGAAGCTGCCATCAGTAAGATCATCTTTGTATTTTTTTCTAAAGAAAGACATTGACAAAATGTGTCCAATGTGAGTTTTGTGTGCCCATTGATCGGTAGTTAGTGGAGGCCTCATCCCCTTAGCCTGAAGTTTCTCCCTAGAAAGCCCCTATCAGTTGTCCCTGTGTCTCTGGCCACATGCAGCAAACCCACCTATGAATCCAAAGGTAAGCTGGGAGGTAGCAGACACCTGTCCTCAGACCTGTACTGGTTCCAATAGAAGAAAGCCAGAAAACCCAGAAAAGAACTTTCTGCGAGTCTTTTACAAAGGACGAATGGGCTCCATCTAAAGGGCAGACCTTTAACTGATACTAAGATCGTTTCGCTTTTGACCTTTTTATCTTTTATGATGATGACTTTTTTCTTTTAATGTTCCTGGCCAAAGAAAGTATGAGTTAGGTACCCAGCCTCGTTGCCTTGGTACCCAGCCTCGTTGCCTTTTCTTCTCAAGTCTGTCTGAGGGGCCCTCACATTTTAGAGAAATTGATGTCTCATCCCGTTGGCGATCTGATCCAGGCTCTGGGTACAAACCCACTAACGCACGGGGAACAATCCATTCACATACCTGGAAGGTTAACTTCTGTTAATAGTGTGCTAACTCATCCCCCGCCAGATACACCTACCACCTCCACCGGATTTCATCAGCCAGAGACTTCTCCACTGAGGAGTGAGCTGAAACTGGACCCATTTCTACCTGACTTAAATGATAGAAGTGACACAATGTCTTCCAACATTAACTATTGGGATCCAGAATCAGCAGGAGGATGGCTGGAGCCCAAAGGGGTATCAGCATTACTGGCTGCAACACACGTCCACGCCCGGTGGAAGCCTGAATCCTCCGGGAGGACAGTGGATTCCAGGCTGGTGCTCGGAGTTCCGGCTCTGCTGGCCATCTCTCCCACTTCTCTCTTCTGCTTTCCCTGAGTCGTTCCGGTTTGGACCGTGCTACGGTCCTGCACACAGCTGTCTCCCATCTGCACCCTCATCTCTGCTCTCTCTCTCTCCATCCAGCCTCCCCTGAGCCCCCAACTCCTGCCCTGAGGGGGTCTCACCTTTCCCACAAGAACTCTCCGACACCTCCTAGTGCCCGTGATGGTACAGATCTCACCCTGGCACACTCCTATTAGCAAGGAATCAGCTGTGACACCTCACCCCTGACCCAAAAGAAAAAAAAAAAGTGTGAATTAGCAGTTGTCACCTGGGCATTGCAGGGGTCTGGGACTTGAAGCCTTGAGTCCTGTGGAACCAGCCGTGACCCCGTGGAGCTCAGCAAAGCAAGCAGTGGCACAAACTCAATTTTGCCTGCGGCTGCCCGGGGTAGGCACCGGGCTGAGTCTGGGCCCCAGATCTTGTTAGACCTCCCGGGGCACGGATGGGTGGATGCACTGTCCACGCTGGCTGCGCGTGGTTCCCGCAGGGCTGGAAGGAGACCTGGATCCTGCACACACGTGGCTTCTGCATTTAGGCTGCGGTTTTGTGAGGACAGGGCTGCAGTCTCACTGGCACCTTTACCCGATGCTCACAGCTGCTCATAACTTTTTCCACTCACACAGGCATCCATGCGGGAGACGTTCCTCCTCCCTCAGTGTCCCTGTCACAGGCAATAATGTCACGCCACAGCACACTGCGCGGGGCAAGTGCTTGGCGCCGAGACGGACCCAAGGAGCCCACGTGCAGCTGCGGTGGCGGTAGGAAGGCGTGTGCTGGCTCAGGCTCTTCACTGAGCGCTTTAAAGCCTGGCTCTCACCCTTCCCATCCCTTCCCTCCAGGTAGGATGTTATTTTCCCCGGGTCCCCATTTTCCGTTGTGCTCATGGCACAGACAGAAGCACGGAAGACCCATAACTTGAATCACAGACACCTTGACATTTTGTTCCAGAACGAGAATGTCCCCGAGGCTTACGCCAGGGAGCGAGACAGCCCGTTCGGATGTGTTTTAACAGGTGGCCTCTGCTGCGCTGGAGGGCCCACTACGTCTGGGAATTGAGATGGATTCAGCAAGTGCCTATCACATCTCATCCTCAGTACCAGGGCCTGGGGACAAAAAGATGCATAAAAGCAAGGGAGACAAACAAATAAATATTTAGTGTGCAATTTGTAAGTGTATGTAAAGATGCTCTGGAAATAGACAGGGAAGCAAATTGACTCCGGATGGGCTGTTCAGAGTCGGGGTAAATGGTCTCTGAAGGGGAGGAGCTGGGCTCGGAGGGGCCAGGTTGTGCTGCAGAAACAGCCACCCCAAACCTCAGAGGCTCGACTGTAGAGGTTATTTGTGCATCTGATGGAAAACGGAAGGAGGCTTGCCCTGCTGAGGTACGTTGGATCCAAGAGAACAGTTATTTAGGAATGATGGATGCGTTTGCTTGTAACATGATGTCTTACCGGAACCTCTCTGCCTGAGTGCCTGCAGGGCACTAGATACTGAGAGCAGATACGTAAGAAAATAATGAGTGGGCAGGAAAAATAACCCCCGATCACAATGCACTTTCAAATGGGGGGGTCCTCGAGGGTCTGAGCTGGCCTCACGTGTGCTCGACAGCCCCCAGTCCTGTTAGACTTTCGGGAGGTTCGCAGACCCCATGGCTAGCGTGAGCTCACAGAGCTCCGTGGGTGAGAGAGCAGGCTGCCAGGACAGAGGGCTGACTGTGAAGACCTGCCCCCACCCAAAGACAGGGTCGATTGAATTATCTGAGCTTCTGAATCTCAGCCTCGAGTGAAAGAAGCTGCATTGCTTCCAGTGGGCTAGTCTGGAGTGACCAAGAGCGAAAATTTAGCTTGTGACAGCAGAAGTTGATTTCTTGCCTGTGGAACAGACACAAAGAGGGCACAGGTCAGCCGGCTGCGGTCTCTGGGTGACGGCTGTGTCCAGGCTGCTCCATGGCCAGGCAGGGCTGTCACAGTCCCCACCAGAAGGAACCAAGCACAGAAGAACACGGGTTTATGTGCCAAGCCCAGCTGTCGCCCACTGGGTTCATGTTCCACGGCAGAGACGTAGTCACGTGGCTGCACCTGGGCGTCAGAGAGGCTGAGAAATGCCGTCTAGAATGTGTCCCAAGCAGGGGCAATACTTGGAGCCTTTGGAAGAGAGGAACACTCGGACTGAAAGGGCTTAACCAAAGTCACAGGCTATTCTGAAACCCATTTCTCTCTTCCCTGCTTGTCTAGGAAAACAGTGAGCTGGACCATTTACTGCAGAGGAGTAGAGCATAAACTCATTGGGAATGCGGCCTGAATGAGGGGCAGCCTGGTTCCCCGTAGAGCCGAACCATGTGCTGGCTCCTGAAGGCCATGTTCCTCAGAGAGAGCTCGTCACTTCCGGAGAGCAGATCCACCCCTTGAGGCTTAGAAAGTCCCTGCCATCGGGGGTGACTTACCTCTGTCTGGGCAAGTGGGGGGCAGGCCTCCTCCATTTTGTGGCCATCCCTGCCGATTGAGTATGCAGGGCTGGTGCAGCGCTCCTGGGATCCATGGGGACTCAGCACCACATAGCCAACGATGGCCATCCCTGTGGTCCACACCAGAGTCCATCTGGCCTCTCAGAGGAGCTGCTTGACCATAAATCCACTTCATCCAGTACAAATCCCTGACCACACTAGCTGAGAGTCAGCGCTTAACTTTCTATCTAGGGATTCAGTGAGCAGGTATCTTTACAGAGCAACAGGAGCCACTGTATTTGTTGAATTTACTTGGGTTTATTTAAAAGTACTTGTTGTATATGTGGAAATGCAACGGGGCTTGGGGTTTTGCTGCTGTGGCTTGCCACTGGAGTTCTGCCGTACGGCCACGTGTGTGACACATCCCAGCCATCTAATTATGGGGGAGATGGTACGTGTGATAGCATGACTTGATTTTATCTACGTTCTCACTTGTCTAACATCATCAGAATTTCATCGAATATAATCACGTTAAGGTAAAATGCGTTTAAACTGCTAATGGACTGGGTCATTGACTTTAACAATGTTGTCAACACTACATTTAATTACTGTACAAGCTCTTCTTCCGGATCACGTTTCCTGGGATCTGCTGGAGTTATGTTAAAGATACTTGGGCAGATAATAATGAACGAAACAACTCTTATAATCCAGGAGAAGTACACGGCGCTTGTACGGCAAACAGGAGGAGGCTGCTGGCCCTGCGGGCACACACAGGCACCCGGCCACGCTCACAGCCGCCCCGTGACACTGGGAAGCGTGCTCTGGAGAAGACGCAGTGGCCCTGGGGGCAGGTGACACCAAGTCGTGCCACACCGTGGCTGGGCGGCTCCGGGAGAGCACAGCGGAGGGAAGGGCTCCAGTGGAAGGGGCTGCTGCTCCCCTGGGCAGATACTGAGGAACCCAGGCCACCCTTCTAGGCAAGAGGGGGTCCCAGGCTCAGCCCAGCAGGGACCCTGCAGTAGGCTTGGTGGAAAGAGGGGGTACGTTCAATTTGGGGAAGTCAAGCAGTGTTTAATAAAGGGACTGCCCATTTGGGGCAGGACTGGGGAAAACTTAAGAGAGAAGAGGGCTATCCCTGAGCCGGTCCCCAGGAGCACTGCCAGCCCTAGGCCGGGGTGCCAGGGAGAGTGGTCAACTCTACTGGAGAAAGAGTGGCATGGAGAAGGCTGCCTGACAGAAGCTGTGGCTGAATGTGGAGGGAGGCCTCTCCCCATCTGGCAAGGAGGAGGCTGGAGGCCCTCACTCCCCCTGCGCCCTCTGGGTCTCCTGCAGTACCACTTGTGGGTTAATGCTGAAGAAACCCATGATGCGTCCGAGGCTGGTGTGCCACCCGGCACAGAGCAGGGGGGAGGGTGGATGTGAAGGTAGAGAGCAGGGGTGCAGCACAGCTGCGGCCTCTGACCTCTCAGGACAGAGGGATTCTCACTGCAGGGATCACCTGCAGGCCCTGAACCAGGAAGAGAGAACAGAATTGTCCTCAGGGAAGGGAGAGCTGAATGAGAGGAGGATCGGGCTGATAGTCACGGGAGGGTTGCTCACCAGCAGGGAGCCTGGGCAATTCTCCTGACCCCTATTTTCTCACGTGTAAAATGGAAATCACTCCCCAAGTTTTCTGTGGGGCTCAGGCCAGATCAGAAACGTGAGGAGTATGGAGGGCAGTGCTGAGAGGACGAAGCAGAGGCAGAGCTGGGGGCGTGAGGCAGTGTGTGGTGTGGTGGAGGAGCAGGGCAGGTGGACAGGAGAGGGAAGAAGAGGGTCGGCTCTCCTGACCAGGGGCAGCAGGTGCCGTGCCTCAGAGCTCACACGCTGCCTTGTAGCAACAAGAGATGGGGGCTCGGCCTCTGCCAGTGGTAAGAAGAACAGAGTGACGGGGCTTGAAGTGGTTACAGGGGTCAATTGTTTCATGTGTCAATGCAGAGAGGTTAGGAGTGGATGGGTCTTGTTTTAGTTACCTAGTGCTGGGTGACATGTTAGCATAGTCTCGACAGCTCAAAATGACATACGATTAAGTCTCACAGTTTCTGTCCATCAAAAGTAAGGGGCTTCCCTGGTGGTGCAGTGGTTGAGAGTCCGCCTGCCGATGCAGGGGACACGGTTTCGTGTCCCGGTCCGGGAAGACCCCACATGCCGTGGAGCAGCTGGGCCCGTGAGCCATGGCCGCTGAGCCTGTGCGTCCGGAGCCTGTGCTCCGCAACGGGAGAGGCCACAGCAGTGAGAGGCCTGCGTACTGCAAAAAAATAAAAAAATAAGTAAGGACACAGCTTAGCTGGGCTTTAATCAAGGTGTTTGTGGCAGGACTCTGTTCTCATCTGAAGGCTCAGCTGGGGGCGGTTCTGCTTCTAAAACTATGTGTTTGTTGGTAGAATCCATACTCTTGCAGTGGAGGGACTTGGAGCCTACGTTTCTTGCTGGCTGTTGGCTGGAGACAACTCCCAGGGCCTGGCCATGTGGGCCTCTCCATAGGCCATCTCACAAAGCCAGCCAAGGGGTGTGTGTCCTAGCAAGGCCAATGTTACGTTGGTGTGCCGTGTGATCTGTGATTGTGTGTATGTAATCCACGCATCCCGTCATTTCACCATATTCTGTTGGCTAGAAGTAAGTCACAGGTTTCCCCACATTCCAAGGCTGGGGAGGGGCGCTACACAAGGGTGTTAACACCAAGAAAGGCACCACTGGCCCCCTTGGAGTCTGTCCACTGCAGGTCCCACGACACACATGTCAAGTGTTTTCATTTTAAAAAATCAGATAATTACCCAATATAATCTTTTATGTGTATGTCTGTAAATGTTCTCTCTTTTTTCTTAAAAAAAAAAAAGAGGCTAATAAGGATTCACTTGCATGCAGGGCCTGTTGATTTGAAGTATATTATTTCCTTAAGTTGTGGCATCAGAATCCAATTACGATTCTCTAAGAAAAAGAGCCCTGGGAAAATCCCAAAAGTATATTTGAGACACCCCTGGGGATTCCACTGGCCTCAGTAAGAGAAACAGTCACTTCAGAAACTGAAATTTTATTCTATAGACATGGCTTTTCATGGGAAATTATGGTAAAAGAGAGGTTTCTATATTAAAAAAGTAATTTTGTTTTTAGGTTTTCAGCCCAATGACAACAGAAAAAAGAAAGAAAAATTCTCAAGTAACTTACAAAACTCCCTGAAATATATCTGTGGACCTTTGGCCTTGGACAATATTATGAGAAATATTATTTCAAACCATTAATCTCATTGTACACAATTGTAATAATGTCAGATTTATAGAGATCATAGCATTCATGTTTTAGGATATGTAAAAAGAATCACAACAAGTTGAGTTTTGGCTTATAACACGGTCCAGATTGAACATGATATATCAGAAATACTACAATTGTTACTGCAAGAAGACTATGGGAAAAATTTTAGATAGTAACTAGATATTTTGCTAGTTATTTTAAAACTGAATTTAAAGCATCTGTCTATATGCTTTTATGTAACTAGATACTAGGGTAATTAATTGACCTTCTAATTTTTTCCAACTTCATCTGAACTTTTTAATAAAACATATTCATTATTTTCTCAGTTATTTGTTTCATGCATCTTACAGATGCGTGAGTTAAACCTATTAATTATAATAAATAAATAATAATAATATTTATATAATAAAAGGTAGGAGAAGCAGCAGGTATTCCCTTCCATGATCCACAAATAATTCAATTCTTTAACTTGCTTCAGTTTTTTGGTTCCTGCTGGGCCAGTCACTGGGCTCCGCACACGGAGCCTTCCTGGGTGTTGTCTCTAAAAGCTCCCCCCAGTACGTGGTGATTTGTCCCAGGAAGTTTAGGGAGGTAGGGGTGTCCCTGCTACTCTGTGGGCAGCTGGTACCCAGACAAATTTTCAGGCAACTTTGAACTCGAGGGAAAGGGACATATTTGGGAAGAGAGTTTGCTTGTCTGGAGGAGACAAGTTACCCTGCCGGTCCAGCCCAGGGAGGAGGGGCAGCAGGAGGCTGGGCTGAAGTCCCTGCGCCCAAGGCACCACCTCTGCTCCACTGGGAGCTTGCGGTAGAGGTGGAGGACCCTAAACGTCCTTCCTTCTCAGCTAACAATCCCACATTCTCTGACTTCAGAGCGTCTGATCCCTTCCCTTCCCAAAACTTTGCATTTAGACTTAAAAGAACCAATGTAAACAAAACTGAGGGAGTTGCTAAGCAAAGAGCATCTTAAATACTTGTTTGCCTTTAGAGCCTCCCGGAAAGCCCGTTCTGAGGGCCTGTTGGAGGGAAAGCCTCTGTGTGGTGCCTTTGAAGACCTTGTGGAGCCTCTGGGAAACCAAGCTGGGGAAGTTCATGGAACTCCAGCTGAGAACGGGAAGCTCTCCCCATGGACTGTGTTTGGGTCACCTGGTCCAGCCTGTGTGCTGCACAGCTCAGGGGCTCCCAGGTGCAGACCGCGCTGTGCATGGTACTTTCTGGAGGGGAGCGCTGTGACGCCCTGCAGGGGCCTAGGAAGGAAGATGGAAACCGAACCAGGACCCATTCACCGCCTGAGCTTTGGCTGTGGGTGAAGGGAAAGAGAAGAGGACGGGTGGGGAAGGAAGGCAGGCTCACGGCTCAGGGTCAGAGTCAAAACTCTCTAGAGGTGGCCAGGGTGTGTTGACCTGGACACTGGTGGCCGCCCAGGTGCCCAGGTCCCCCTTCGGGACGGAGGCTCTCATTCCTCAGCTGGGGGAATTGTTGGCTCCTGGTGAAGGCCCGTGACAGAAGCCCTCCCCAGAAATTGCCCTTGGAGAGAGGATGCTGCCTGGCCCAAGGTCGAGCCCCTCGTGAGGGCAGCCCATATCTGGCAGCTGGTCACTGCAGGGCTGCAAGGGCCTGACCCCTGGCCTGGATCCCACCACCCTGGTGGGCCATCCTAGCCCCAAGTGCCTCGTGGGGTCTTCTGCAGCCTCATCTCAGCACACCTCCCACTTCTGGGCTCCACAGGGGCTGTTTCCCAGGCTCTGTCTGGTCACCTCTGCCTGCCACGCTCAGGGCTCCAGGGCAGAGCCTAACACGCCTGCCTCCATAGCCCCAACCCAAACCCCAGCTTCTTCTCCATCTTTAAACCTTTGCAAGTGATTCCTTTGTTTCTTCTCAGCCTCTTCCTCTCGCCAGCATCCCTTTCACCAGCACAGCCTCGAGACTGGATTCGTGGCTTCCCTGCTTCCTTAAGATTCCCGGAGCTCGGAAGGAGGACAGGAGAGAAAGAGATGTGTCCTCTTGGAAACAGCTGAGATTTTGCTTAGAGTAAGGCTGTGTCTAAGAACCTGCAAATCCTAGAATTCCAGGGAGGAAGGGCAAGCTTTATGAAGTTCATGTCCTCTGATGTATTTGAGTTTAAATCAACCACTTTCTTCTGTGCTTTTCCTTTTTCCCACCGATCCTATCTTTTTATCTTCTTGCTTGCCTTGCCTTGGATTGGATTGGATTTTTAAAAAGTCACTTCATTGCTTTTCCTCTTTCAAGTTAGAAATTTTCTCAGATTCTATTTTTTAGGGGTTACTCTGGAAATCACAACGTGCAGACAATTTATTTGAGTTTAAAGTTATCCGAAATCTTTTTCCTTCTCCCGGATAATACAAACAATCTAGTATATTTTAACTATTTACTAGCTCCTGGTTGGAATTTTCATTCTCTCTTTCTTTATTAACCCCACTAGATATAATTATTGTTACTACGTCATTTGTATTTGACCAGAAACTCATTCTTGTGCTGAAGGCCTTTCAAAGGGGAAAGTCATCTTTCCTTAGTTTCTTTTAAAATATTTTCATTGTCTTTGGTTTTCTACGGTCTCAGTTGGCTTTTCTAGATATTTCTTTGTATTTTTCCTGTTTGGGATTATCTTGACCTCTTGAATCTGTGGATTAGGGTATTCCACTGGTTTGGGGAAATCCTCAGCTCACGATCTTGTCAAGTATTTCCTGTTCTGCATTTTCCCCTGTCCTTCTGGGCCTCTGGTCATACATGCATGTGCCTGTCTAACTACGTTCCCCATGCTCCCGGCCCTCCCTCCTGAGGTGTGGGCCATTTTTTGGTCTGTGCTGTATTCTGGATTATTTTGTTTTTCCACTTGCTCACTAATTCTCTTTGCCCATCATCCATTCTGCTGTCAAGTGTATCTCTCGGTTTTGTTAAATGTTCAGCCACTGTGTCTTTCATTTCCAGAAGCTCTTTGGTCCTTTTTCACATCTGCCATGTCGCCTTTTATTGTTTTTGATTCCCAGATTGTCCTTTATTTATTTTTTTAATTTTATTTTTAATTTATTTTTGGCTGCGTTGGATCTTCGTTGCTGAGTGCTGGCTTTCTCTAGCTGCGGCGAGCGGGGGCTCCTTTTCGTGCGGTGCGCGGGCTTCTCATTGCGGTGGCTTCTCTTGTTGCAGAGCACGGGCTCTAGGCACACGGGCTTCAGTAGTTGTGGCTCGCGGGCTCTAGAGCGCAGGCTCAGTAGCTGTGGAGCGGGGGCTTAGTTGCTCTGTGGCATGTGGGATCTTCCCGGACCAGGGCTCAAACCCGTGTCCCCAGCATTGGCAGGGGGATTCCCAACCACTGTGCCACCAGGGAAGCCCTTGTCCTTTGTTTCTTTAACCACAGGAAGCACATGAAAGTTGTGGTGCCTCTGCCCCAAAATTCCAGCTCCGAAGTTTGTAAGCATCTGTCCTGCCCTCAGCGATTTCTGTTCTTTCTTGCTCATCTTGCTTATTTCCTTGTGTGGCCCTGTGAACTTTTACTCTGCACTTTGTGTGACTGTGCCCTCCTCCGAGAGGGGCCAGCTGGGGCCTGCGTCCTCGTCCGAGCTTCCTTGTCCCACCTAGGCCTGGGACACAGCTACGTACCATGGCTGCTCTGGGATCACACCCTCCGAGGGACAGGATGCTTTCCCTGTCCCCATAGGGTCTCTCCTCTGGTCCTCCAAGATGGGGAGGGAAGGGCATGTTGGTGTTTACCTCACACCCTCAAAGCATCCCACCCCCAAAAGGGTGGGTTCCACAAAGGTCCTCAGGGTTTGTGATTCCGACCTCTCTGAGTAATTCCAGAACATGGCCTGGGGCTCCCTATTACCATTTCAGTTCTTTTCTGCTTTTAAGGGGATGTCTGTTTTGTGAAGTGTTTGTTTATTTTTTCAATGAGAGTTACTCCCAATAATCCAGCCACCATTACCGGTAACAGAATCTTCCCTGCTGATGTCCAGGAGAAATCTGAAGCCATCCTGACTTACCTTTTTGGAAGCAACTTCTTTTCATTTTTGCTTTTGTTTCCTGCATGGATACTTGTCATATTTTTTATTTATCCTTAAAACTCGAGGCTTTTATCAATGTATGTCTATGAGGTTTTATTTAGTGCAAATCCGGTTTTTGCTAGTGAGAAACCATTTGAGACTTTAGATTCAAGCTTTTCTTCCCTCATCTTTAGGAAGATTTATTTTGCTTCTGTTCCATTTATCCTGGGCTCTTCTTCATGAAGAGTAACCGTCTACACACCCCATCTCCATCCTTTGCCCTTCTCATCTGTCATATTCTCTCTTACGATGTTAATTGTTTTATTCTTCTTCTCTCACTCCTTGGAAGGTCATAAATCCTTTCTTGATCTGATGTTTTATTGCAGGATCACTTGCCTCATTTAGAGCCTCCGGTCCTATTTTATTCTGTGTCAACATCATTTCTTTTCTTTAATTTGTTCTGTATTGACTCCCTTTGAATTATTCACTGCCTTTCATCCTGTTGGTTATTTGTTCATCCTTCATCTCTTGTTTCTGAAAATGTTTCTATTTTTTAAAGATATTTTTGAGAGCTCCAATAGACGCTATTCAACTTTACTGAAGTTCATTTGTGTAAGTTTTTATGTTTTTACGTATTTTTCAAAAGTGCTCTTTTCCTATATGGTGAGTTTTGCTACTTTTTGAATGTCACGGAATCTCCAGGTTTTGTCTTACTCTTCACTTATTATTGAATGAGGAAGGGTCTCTCCAGGTCTGGTGAATGGCCATAACGAGATGGGGTGGATTCCACCTCCACTGCTCTACTCTAATGCTCACCTCAATGGGCCGGAACATCAGCAGACACAACTGTGTCCTAAGAGATCAGGAGCCCCACCCTGAGGGGTGGCGAGGGAGCCCTGGGCAGCCGCAGCAGATAGCTCCTTCCTTGCAGATTTCTCACTCGACTCATGCATTTATCTGGTCCCTCATCTAGCACTGATCCTGCACCTTCTCTGGATGGCGTACCCCACTTGGTGCTGCGCTTGGAAATAAGACAGTTACAGCGCCTGCCTGTGTGGAGCTTATATTACAGTAGAAGAAACAAATAAAAACGAACTAATTACATAATTCAGGTTTATAGTTCAATAGTTCATGACAGCTACTATAGCACAGGGTAGCCTTTAATACCTGCGTCTCTGCTTCTGCTCCTAGACAATGTGTGAAATCTTAATGGAAACAGAATTCCTTCAGTAACATCTTGGTGCCACTTATATTTTACCTGCTGCTTCAGGTAGAAGTCCTGTCCTCTGTTGAATTTTGCTTAGTGAAGTAGTTGAATAAACAGTGGGTCCTTTCAGTGGAGGGCATTTTCTAAATTTTGACCTGCAGGGGAGAGATGCCTCCCAGATGGGATGCTCCCTGTGTGTGCCCATGCCACTCACAGCTCCGCTGGCTCCTGGCCAAAATGCAAGTGGTATGAAAGGGTGAAAGTATAACACACACACCCAGGGTTTTATTTATTATTTTTAGTCTCCTTTTGTACTTCTGACTGTTTCGGTGAGATGAGTGGCTGGACATCTGTGCTGAGATCACCACTTTACTCAAAAGCTTTGCTAATTTTTCAGGGCTTCCCTGGTGGTGCAGTGGTTGAGAGTCCGCCTGCCGATGCAGGGGATGTGGGTTCGTGTCCCGGTCCGGGAGGATCCCACATGCCGCGGAGCGGCTGGGCCCGTGAGCCATGGCCGCTGAGACTGCGCGTCCGGAGCCTGTGCTCCACAACGGGAGAGGCCGCAACAGTGAGAGGCCCGCGTACCGAAAAAAAAAAAAAAAAAAAAAAAGGTTTTCTAATTTTTTAAAACTTGGGGCATGCAGCCACTTTCTCCACTGTTACTAAAGGACAGTGACTCTTTACTTGGAAGGTTTCTAGGCATTGTATAGAGGAGATCTGTCTGGACTGTGGTTCCGCCTTCCTTTCCTCAACCAGCCCCTTCCCCCTTCTCCCTGGGTCTCAGTTTTCTCATTCATACCATGAGGAGAGTTGATCTGGGTATTAAAGCGAGAAAGGGTCTTGGACATTCTGTAACTTACATGAGAATTAGCCTCTATCAGAATGAAGGTGCTATGTTGGGAGAGCCAGAGAGAAAGAGATCAGAAAAGGCAGAAATGTGAGAGGAGACAGAGTGAAGGAGAGTGGGAGTCCAAGGCAACACCAGGAAGGAGAGAGTGGTGACCTGTGGTCCAGGGTCAGCACCACACAGAAGGGCTCCCAAAGGAAGTAGCAGCCCTTCAACTCACACATCTGTGCTGGTTCCACACAGAACGTAGAGCAAAGACCTCCAAGTCTATGGTTCTAAAGATGGATTGCTTTGGACCCTCAGTTCTTGTTTCTGGCGCGATTTCCAGATGCATGATATTAACAATGCCAATGTAAGTGTATGTTTTTTCCTCCCTTGCTCAATTCTTTTGCAGTGTTTTGTGCTGGGATGGGGAGGATATAGTTTTCATTTGGTTGTCTCACTCTTGTCAGTTCTATGAGCATTTGTCCTGGCTCTCACAGATGTTGATATTTATTCTGCAGAAATTATAAATTTTGAACCAACCTTCCTTTTAACCTAATGAGCTCCACTTCCAGTGTGATAATTATTCATTGTGCTCTAATAGGAAATCTTTTGGTTTGCTAAGAACGTTTGGAAAAAAAACTTGTTGTAGAGTCTATGTGATATTTTTCTTGTACCGTCGGTTTGACCTCTCTTTGGGGGCTGCTGGGTGTAGTTTTGCAATGATTATCCAGATAGAGTGTATGGCCTTGGTGGTCTCTCCAGCCATGTCTGACTGCTCAGGGTCTCATGACCCAGACTGGGGAGCAGTGAGCAGATGTATCATGTTCATGGGCCCTTGGAAGAGCCCTGGACCCCTGTGGTCAGTGGGTTTTGCTCTGGTCCCGGAGGGGGGCAGTGCCTTCCTCTGTGGCTGACTGCTTTCTTGAAGTGTGTGCTGTGGCCTGGTCCCCGATGTGTGTGGACTAGTGAAACCCACCCTCCCCAGGCTTTTCCCCCAAATAGGTCTAGATAGAGAGTCAGAAGGTGCAGGAACTCATGTAGACCCTGACACCCTCCTCTACTGCTCAGCCTTGGGGGAGGGCCTTACCTCCCCTGGCCTCCGTTTCTTCATCTATGAGAATAAAGCAAGTGGTAGAAATCACATTTCTAAAAATGTGATTTGCCTTCCCTCCGTGTTTTGGCCCAGAAGGGAGTCAGGAGAAGTATTAAATTTATATCACTGTTTCTTCATGACAAAGGAGGCTTAGGAAAATTTTGGTCTGTTTGGCAAGGCTGGTTGTAGGGCCGACCTGTAGACAAAGCCCGCTTTCCACTTTGAGTCACTGCTTAGCCAGGCACCTGTAGTCCATACACAGCAAGCGCGCTGTAAGGAGATTTGAGCAGTAAAGAAAGCCCGAGAGACAGAAATTAAAACTGTGGAAAACAGAAAAGGCTGCTGAGAGGGAAAAATCAATTAAAGTCCAACCAGAGTTGTACACAACTTACCTGTTCCCTAGATGAGGGGCTTTCTCAGTTTTAGGGAATTTTGTATGCAACCAACTCACACTGGAAGCTTTAAAAAGCCATTCATTTTGGCATTATTTTTCTGTTTCAAAACCAAAGTGAGGATTATAAACACTTTAAAGCTCTTTAAAATGCCGGCACCATCCATCAGAGACCCCAGTGAATACCCGGAAGAATATGAAAATGGACAAGGTTCCGTTTCATTCCCGAAAACTCCCTGAACCTTCTACAGTTTTTCCTGCCTTGATGTTTGGTGTCTATGAAAGGCGACTGTCTCCTGAGGTTTCTGTAAGGGGTTCATTGGAAGCAAAGCAGATTGGGTGAAGGAACTGACTTGAGTTCTTTCTGTGTGTGTGATGGTAGGGAACTGACTTCTAGATTATCTCACAAACACATAGAAAACATAAAAAGAGGCAAAATTATGCAGAAGCACATAAATTATGTAGATGATGGAAAACCTATGCAAAACATGATATGTGCACATAATAGCATATTTCCCCAGGGGCTAATTGCATCCTTTGGGTACCTTTTGAAGCATCTGAATATTCAGAAGAAAGCAAATTTATTATAATTTGAAAAATACCACAATAAATAAGGCTGAAAGAATAATGCGTGTTCTATTGGAAACTGGAAACTCACAACCTGGCCATTTCCCCCAGTTTGACCAAAGCCTAGAGCTACCGAATGCAATCAGACCTCAGGAATACATTTCCTGTGTGGTGTTTCATATTCTTCAATAATTTTCTTTCCTCCCAGACATCAAGTCGGGCAAAAACCCACTCACTCATTCAACAAATACTTATTTGTTATCATGACAATGTACATTTTTTTACCATTCAGAAATTATTTTCTAAGACCTATAATGTTCTTCCCCCCTTTAGGAACACGTGACATAATATGGGAGTCAGGCTGCAGAAAGAAATGAAGACCACCCAAAAGAGAACAAATAGAGGCTGTTTGTTCAGAGGTGGCTCTAGCAAGGGGAACACGTGACATAATATGGGAGTCAGGCTGCAGAAAGAAATGAAGACCACCCAAAAGAGAACAAATAGAGGCTGTTTGTTCAGAGGTGGCTCTAGCAAGGGGCTCGGCCACCGTCCCTTGTGTTTGGCAGAGCCTCAAAGGAGGCAGAGGAGTGGGCGAGCTTTACGGTGGAGAAAGGCGGGGGGCTCCACGTGAGCCTCGACTGGAGGCTGTCGGCCGGGGGAAGCCAGAGGCCGCTCCCTGGAAGCTGAGCATCGCATGGGATGTGTTTGCGGAGCGTATTTGACTTTCTCTGGTTGGTCCTGCATTGGAAGCGGGAGCAACGATGAGAGAAGTTGGCAGTTACTGACCCATCCTGGCCTTTCTGGGCTGATTATGGCAGAGGCTGTGGTTTGGCTTCCTGGGCTGCTCACTGCTGGGGTCGTGGGTCAGAGTTCCACTGTCATCTGGCCATTGTCTGTATATTCAGTCTCCCAAGACCAGTCACCTAATAATTACCCCACAGAAGTTCAGGGGCCTTGAGGACCCAGGAAAAGGGGTCCCTACACACAGGACAACGTAATCTGCCGAAGGCATAGCTGTGACAATGGGTAGACCATTCAAACACCTTTTGTGAGTCAGCTCAGCTGCCGTAACAAATACCACAGGCACAGCAGAAATGTGTCATCTCACAGTCTGGAAGGCAGAAGTCTGAGATCCAGGTGTGGGCGGGGTGGGCTCCTTCCGAGGCTGTGAGGGAGAGCCTGCCCCAGGCCTCTCCCTGACTTCTGGTGGCTCAGGTGCTCCCCGGCCTGGAGACGACCGTCTTCTCCCTGTGGCTTCACGTCGTCTTCCTCCTGGCATGTCTGCCTCTGTGTCCAAATCTCCCCTTTTCATAAGGACATGAGTCACATTGGATAAGGGGCCCCGTGTGACCTCATCTTCATTTGGTCATCCTCACAGACCCTGTTCCCAAATGAGGAGCTGGGACTGGGGGTTAGGGCTTCAGCATCTTTGAAGGGACACAGTTCACCCATAACACACCTGAAGGAACTTCTGTCTAGTTGGAGCCTGGCATTTTTTTTGAAATGTCTGTTCTTGTGCTTAGTATTATAAAATAAATTTTGTATCTACAAATGATACTCAGTTTTAAGCCAGTAGACGTCATTGGAACAATTTGCAACTTTCCACCAGTAAGAGCTAGGTGGGGGTCATCCCTCCCTCCATTTGGAGAGATTTGCGAGTGACTGTGAGAACTGGTCACAGTCGTGAATCGTGAAGACCACTGAGCAATAGGAGGCATGGAGGTCTTCAGGGTCTTTACAAAGAGCCACAGGCACAGGGTGGCTGCTTTCAGTGTGGACTCAAGTTCCAGGAAACTGGTCTCTGTAACCCAGTAACACACAGCCCTAGACTTACAGCCATCCCTGTATTTCGTCCAAGGGATGGTGGAAACCTGCCTTGCTAGTTGATTTTAGAGGAGATTTGAAAAAGAAGCAGAGACCTCAGAAATGAGCCACCTGCTATCAGAGCACTGCATCTTCCCCTCCCTCCCTCCAGGTGGTGGGAGTCCAGGCAAAGGTCCCAGTCCAGTTAAAACTGTCTTCAGCCACCTCCTCCCTGCTGGAATATGTGCACACAAAGGCGCATGTACGCGCACACGTGCAGGCATGCGTGCGGGCACACACACACACACACACACACTGTCTTCGCTGATCTAAACTTGAATCAGGAGCCTAAGTGAAGCTGTAAGAATGTCTTGGCAAGCCACGTTTGCTATTGTGCCAGCGTATCTGGCCTCTGTTGACAGTGCTTTCTTAGCACGGGGGAGTGATGTCTCCTTGTCCCACTTAGAGGGACTGGCTGTTCCAGGCAGGGGCTCCCTGATATTTTTCACTAGGCATAGAGCCCTCTGATAGCCTCACCAATGGGCAGTGCCTTCTCACGGCCGATGCTCCCTGAAGATGGTGGGGTTTATTTTGGCAGGGATGGTAAACAGACCTTCACCATTTGAAGAAGAGACTGTTCTCCTCTAAGCCAGGAGCCATCAGCTAATATAGTTTGGTTCTACTCATCTTGGAGAAAACTTCTACTCGCTGGAGCCAAGACGTCCACTTCTGAGGTCCGGATGTTCATGCCCTTGGCCGCTGGCTGGCCTTTCCACTCCTGAGCAGGGTCCAGGGTGCCCAGTGCCGTGGGCTATGGGAGTGCAGGGGTCTCCATTCCACTGCTTCTCTGAGAGGGACTAGGGCACATGGCGTCTGCCCAGAATTACTGATGACACACTTAAAAAAAATAGGCTGAAGCCATCTCTTTCCTCCCTCTGAGGAGTTCAGATGTCCCCAAAGTAAAAAGCTTGACTACTTCTTCCTCTCCAGCTGTGATGAAAATAGGGATTAGTGAGATGTTGGAGGCAAAGCCTCATCTATGAAGTTCTGAATGAATAATTCTAATTTCTTTCTGAGTTGTGAGAAATCAGTTTGTTTTACATAGAAATGCAATACGTTCTTGATCTCTATGATGCGATTAGAATTTTTCCCTCTGCTTGGTATTTGTTTCATTACGGAATGAAATTTTGAGCTTGTATTTTCAGATACATCTCACCTCATGCATTTCTATTTCTATTTTCCCCAAATCTCTGCCTCTACGGAACATATCTTCCCTAATTTTAAAAATGTGGCTCTCACTGCAGTCACTCCCATACTTGGGGAAGCAGAGAGATTGTGAGATGTGATAAACCCCCGTGCTCACCTGAAAGTTGTTCTGTTTCTCATATTTTATTTTTTTCCCTATTTTTTTTTTTTTTTTTTTTTTTTTTTTTTTTTTTGCGTATGAGCTTTAAGATGTGGAAAAGGAGGTGGAGATGCTTTCCTTAAGATTCGGACTCTCATTGGAGTAGACACCCAAACTTCTCATGAATGTGTTTGGAAGAATGTGCCAATTTTTAAGATAAATGATGATGGCTGAATGCTGCTAAGAAAAATGGAATTGCCATGCCAGCCTCGGCATCACTGCATAGATGAGGCTAGTAGAATGGCAGCGTGATGATGTGGAAAATATCCCCTCCAAGAAGGATGATCAAGGTCACAAGTCCAAAATGCCTGCGGGTTTCAGAAAGGCGTGGAATGTTGGTTTATGAAGAGGAATCAGACTTCTCTGGGCTTGGAAGAGACCAGGCCAAGCGGACAGTGTGACGGGAGGGGATGGAAGCAGGTGGTCAGCACAGGCCCTGCAAGCTCTCCAGTGGGGTAGGGGCAGGGGTTGTGGTGCTGGGACCCCCGGGCAGACCCGCCCAGATGCAGGGTATCCGCAGAGCTGGGGCCCAGAAGCGGACAAACTCTGGCCCTGATGAGCTCATGCATCATTTTAGAGTTACGAAACGTGGAAGCTTTTTAATTTCAGCACACTTTTCAGTTCTACTTTTTCTTTTTTAAACATACAGGGTATCTGAAATTGGAGGAACACTATCTCGTTTTCAAGGGGTAATGGCTGGGGGTGTGCATGGGGGTGAGCACGGAGGAATGAAGCAAAGGCCCTGCAGAAGGAGAAGCCGGGATACCCTGGCTGAGTGGAATCAGAGGGGCCTGTCAGGCAGATGAGTTTTGCATAGACAGCGTCACGATACACTTCGCCGCTGTCCAGAGGTAGACTATCCAATTTGTGGCTTTCCCAAATCTATTTCTTCTCCCATTGCTCTCTTTGGCCACTGCCCTGTTCATTAGCACTTCTGCTAGCGGAGTGGGTAATTGGGAGAAGACAGTTGATTTATATTTCAGTAGCCAGTTGGCTCAGGGGGTAAAAGCGCTGTGCTAATGAAGCCCAGGTCAAAGGTAGGAGCCCCAGGCGGGCCAGTTAGCTGGGTGGCAGTGGCTGGCCTCAGACGAGAGCCCCAGCCTGGCTGACTGATCTGCATGTGAGTTTCTGCTGGGTGAGAATAGTGGGAAGGCATTGGCATACATCTGTTTGTGCTGTCGGAAAAATGACCCGACGCTGGTGGCGGGTGCCTCAGTTGGTCAGGTAGGTGTGGTAACGTGTGATTTGTAGAAATCAGGTATTTTCGGTCACCACAGATGATTTGGATTCTGTGGTCAGTAGACCTTTCTAAAGGGTTTCAATATTTAATAAGCTGTGTGCAGCGTGTATCAACAGGACAGCCTGATTGCTTTCTCTCTCTGCCATTAACTTATTTCAAAATGACCCTGCCCTTTGCACTGGGGTGCAGGAGATTTTACTTGGGGAACGGAGTCCACATTTTCATATTCAGGCAGCTTTTTCCTTCCTGCATCGGCAGGTAGACTCTCAACCACTGCGCCACCAGGGAAGCCCTTTCCTGACGAATATATTTCTTAAGCAGTTACTATGCAGCAGGCATTTGATGTGAATGAAGACCTCACCGCTGAGAACTGGCACACTCTGAACAGTAGCTACTTTGGCTTCCTTTCCAGTGTTTTATGTGGGTTGCGTTTTATCAGAAAAAAATATAGGTTCAGTTGATAATCATGGGCTTGTGATGAGTCCATGGAAGACACAATATTTCTGAGTTTGGGCGATAGAGAGCTGTTTGGCAGGTTTTTTATTTTTTTTGCGGTACGCGGGCCTCTCACCGTTGTGGCCTCTCCTGTGGCGGAGCACAGGCTCCGGACGCGCAGGCTCAGCGGCCATGGCTTACAGGCCCACCCGCTCCCCGACATGTGGGATCTTCCCGGACCGGGGCACGAACCCGTGTCCCCTGCATCGGCAGGCGGACTCTCAACCACTGTGCCACCAGGGAAGCCCTGTTTGGCAGTTTTAGTCCAGGTTTACTGTATCAAAGCCCAGTGGCCAAGTCTCTGATGGCCAGGTGGTGTTTGCACACACAGAGAGCCTTGGCAGGAAAACAGCACAAGGCAGGTGACGTAATCAAACCCTGGGCGTTTAAAAACTGATCAGTAACTCTCTTGCCCCAACACATTTTGTGTGGAGAGACACTTCTAAGGTGAGCTGCTTTCTGAAAAATGTTTCCCAATTGAATAATGCTATGATTATGTCTTGCTCTCTCTAGCTGCAAATAAACCAGATGTGTTTCTTAATCCGAAGCCACGTATACGAGTAGACTAGCGTCTTTAGGGGTAGTAGGTATTAATGGGACATCTAAGGATCGGGTAGGCCTGGCTCAGAGCTTATGCAAAGTTCTCAGATCCTAGAACAGACTATGTAGACTTTTCACACTGAGGTGAAGAGATGAACCAGAACTGAGCAGAAGAGACATCGTGTTCTCTGGCACAGGGAGAGGAGCTTGTCACGTTTTTACTACATCATGGCTCACTATTGGGCGGTGTCGGGGGGTGAGGCCCCTTGTTTGGAGCTGTGGGATGAGACGTAGGAGGAGGGAAGAGTGAGGAGATGGAAGGATAAAGGACAGCGCTGCTTTAGACAGCGTCTGAGTAAGTGTGGCCTATGGACCATAAGTGCACTTTAAAAACTGAGGGCAGCTAGTAACGAAGTGAGGCACGTGCTACATTGCAGGCTACGTGGTCCACAAAGTTCTTCCCTTCAGCAGTCTTCAGGTCGGCTGGCTGGCAGCTCTCCCCACCCAAGCCCCCTTTGTGTCTGTGCCAAAGACAGCCTTGGTCGAACCGAGGTCGAACCAAGGACCTCAAATCTCGAGCACATGGCGGGAGGTCACCTCTAAAGCTCACCAAGGAGAAGTGTCCAGTGGTCCAGCTCCAGAGACAGAACGAAGCTCCAGTTTTCTTCCAGAAAATCTGGAAGTAACTGGGGACCAGACAGTAATATGTATAAAATTAGCTCTTACCCCATCCACCTCTGTGAATTTTGGATTAGAGGTCAAGTCTGCAGCGATCTGAACATCGGATGAGGGACAGGGATGTTGTCTTTCTTCCGGGATGGTTACCGCTCAAAGACTCACAAAGGAGCACGTTGCACAGACCATGCCGAGAAAGGGAAGGGAGACAGGTCATTTTTCCTTCCTGAAGGGGGAGAATGCAACGAAACCTCCAACAGCATTTTCATTTTTCTTTCATAGACATTTTGTTTTTTCATTAATGTTTTCCTCCAGGGAGGCAGCAAGAGTGGGCAAAGGGAAATATGTAGGGAAATGGCCTTGCTGAGATTAAACAAATCTCTGTCGCCGTGTGTCCATCTGCCCGTCCATCTGTGAATAACCTGTAATTATTAATAATATGAGTGATGTCATGAACATTCTGGCAGGAACGAGGAACCCCAGAGACCACTCTGGAGCCAGTCAGCACAGGACAGAGCTGGAGGCTGCTCAGCCGTGTTTGCACTGGAGCTGTGGGTAAATCTGGCTCGCTGGCTCGCGCCCCCGGCAGTAGGACCGGAGCATATTGGGTTTTCTCATAAACTTCCGATGAGATCAGGTTGGCAGCATCTCAAAGGAACACCTCTGATATAAAAAAAGGTTGCGTACACAATCCAGCACATGTCATTAAAAGGACACATGGTGCTGAGTGGGACAACCTTAAATTTACTGAAAACTGAGAGTGTGAAAGAACACGGGAGAGAGGCGTCCAAGTAGATGACAAAGGAGGGGGCAAAAATATTACAGACGTCACCCTAGGCCCAGTTTCTGTTTCCCATTAAAATACTCATGAAATCATGTTGGGGTGGAAGAGAAAAAGAAAAGAAATTCTCAATAAGAGCCACCTCCTACAGAAGCCAGGATTCCAGAATATTCTAGAAAGTCTTTCTAGGATATTCCACACCAGTGACGGAGCTGAAGAAATGACACCAGTGCAAACCAGCAGTCCAGGCGGTGGTTTGGGAAGTCTCTGATGGAACAGGCGTCCTGGGTAGGGGCAAGTGGCCGGCTGTGGGCTTTGGGCCAGCGGTAGGGCCCAAGACACTGGATCCCAATGTGGTTTCAACATGGGGCTCCAGCCCTTTAGAGGGAGCTGTGCAACAGCAGGGGGCTCTGCGGGTGCTGTTTACTGAGGACACCCCCGCTCCTAGAATGGGAGCACAATAGTAGGTGCTCAATAAAAATTTACTAAATGAATTACTCCAAGAGGGATCTGAGAGCATATTTGTACCTGACCCAGGGGTCCAGCCCAACTCTGGGGGCTGCTGGGTCAGGGGCTGGGTGGCTGGTGTGGCAGCATTAGGGAAAGATAGGCACTGCTCTCAGGGGACATGAACATCACACGTGGCCCTTTCCTCAGGCCATACAATTCCCTGGAACTGTTCCTTCAACACTGTCCCTGCCTTATCGCACCGTGGGGCCTCCCTTGGCAGTTCCTCATATTGTTGACTGAGCACAGGAGGCATCACAGCCGCCTCCTACACAACCTGCTTCCCGACCTGCTGGGAAGAACAGCTGATCCCTTGCAACACTTCCCTTGTTTCAACGAAAAAAGGAAAAGCACAAAGGCTAGTCTTACTCTGGAATTGATCTCCCCTGGGAAGATTTTGGCAAAAGGCTCTGCCCCATTCTCTGGGAGATAGAGGAGAACATAGCAGCAGCTCTGAAACAGGCACAGAGCAGGTGGCGTTGGGCCAGTGCTGTCCAGGTCTTGGGAACACGCAAGTTAGGATGGATACTGTCAAACAGCAGCCATTCCAAGAATATTCTCCTAATCCTGACGGTAATGAGCGTGTAACAGAAATAAAACTGAACATGAGGATGGCTAGGTTTACTTAAGCAGCTCCTGTTTGCCAGGCATTTTACGTACACGATCGTATTTCATTTTCACAGCAGTCCTACAAGGTAAATGCCATCATTATCCCAATTTTATAGATGAGTAAACTGAGATTTAGGGAGATTAAGTAACTTGCCAGTATCCCAAGGCTGGGGGGTGGCGGGGCTGGGATTGAAAGCAGGCCATTCTGAAATTTAAAGCCAGAGACGCTGCCTCTAGAATATAGAAGAAATTTAAAGAGACTAAAGTGTGAGAAAATAGACACATGGAGAATAGAACTCTGAGGTCCTTAGAGAGCAGAAAGAAAAGGATTTTTCACCGGGGGAACCTATTAAATTCTAGAACTTAATAAAATAATATAGATACTGGGTAGCTTAATAAAAGAAGAAAATTTTGAAAATGAAAGAGAATAATCCAGGTAGATTTAATAGGAAACACCACCAAGGCCCTGAAACCTGCTCTAAACCCCGCTGATTCTGGCGCGGGGGGGCGTCTTTCACATCCTCAAGTCTGGTGTCGGTCCTTCTTCAAATGTTGCTGATGCTACCCCGGCCCTTTGACCTTCCTGTCCTCCTCCTTCTCAAAGGGACCCTCCTTCTGTGCAGGTAGGCGTCCTCAGCTCTCACCGAAGCTGCCTCGGCACAGCCCCCCAGGGCCACCTGGACGACTGCAGAGAGAAGGTACACTCTACCTCCGGCCGCAGTCACGGTCAAGGCTGGGCCCAGAGCAAGGAGCTCTCCAGGTAAGCCTCAGGCCCGGAGCTCCGCCCCTAACCATGAGGCCCCGCCCAGGGAGGCTGGGACCAAGACAGTCCCAGGGCAGAGGTGGAGGAGGTAGGTTGGGAGGAGGGGCTGGGCTCCTGGCCCTACCAGAACCAGCACCTCTCTTTCCGGGCAGAGCCAGATGAGTTTGCCTGCTGATCTGCGAAAGGAAATGGCCTCGCTGGTCCACTCTCCTCTCTGCAGCCGTTGCTTTTCAGTACAGAGTGTTTCCGTGTCTGAAATGCAGATCTGATCGTCTACCCCAGCTTCCAATGTGGTCTAGCCCCCCAGCTAGGCCCGTGGCCCACCACGTTCCTCGAGCCCGGCTATGCCAAGCCTCTCTGTGTCTTGTTTTCTTTTACAACTTGAGCTTTTGCGAAAGTTTCCTGTTCTTAGGCACCCTCTCTATCCTTACCCCACGCTCTCCGCGATGTGCCAGGTCATCCTTTCTTTTATGTCCAGACAAAGATGAAGAGCTCTTTCTGGGGTCTCACCTCCCTAAGCTGGATGCCCAGTTCCTTCTTGCACTGCTGGGTACCTGCACCTTCCCTGCTGCAGGGACCTTCCCTTTCTGCTATGTGGTCATCATGCTCCACTAAGTTTCCACACCCGAGCCCTGCCAGGCCAGGGGCTTCTCACAACAGGGCCATGTGTTTCCCTTTACAACCGTAACACTTTGCAGAAAGCCTAGGATAGGGAAAAAGGGCTTACTAGCTATATTTTGGATTATCTTGAATTATGGTAACATTGTTCAATTACCAGGAAAAAAAAAAGAATCTTCCAAGTCCTCCAAAAGAAAAATGGAACATGTTCAGTGGAACTAAAATCAAGATACCTTCAAACTTCTCAACTGTAACCAAGCAAGAAGAGTGTGGAGTAATGGTTTCATAATTCTTAAAGAAGATGGATGTAGGATGTGGTGGTTTGCTAGGGTCCCATCACAGAACAGCACAGCCAGGGTGGCAGAATAACAGATGTTGATTCTGGGGCAGTTCTGGAGGCCGGAAGTCCAAGATAAAGGTGTTGCGGGATTGGTTTCTCCTGGGGCGTCTCTCCTTAACTTGCCGGTGGCCTTCTTCTCTCCATGTCCTCACATGGCCTTTCCTCTGTGTGAGCTCACCCCTGGTGTCTCTCTCTGTGTTTAGATTTTCTCTTCTTACAAGGATACCAGTCACATTGGATTAAGGTCCACCTAACGGCTTCATTTTAACTTAATCATCTCTTTAAAGGTTTTCTCTCCAAATACAGTCACATTTTGGCACACTGGGAGTTAGGGCTTCAACATATGAATTGGGGGGACAAAATTCAGCCCATAACATAAGCCACACCAGCATTCTCATGTGAAGGCAGCAGAAAGACGCTGTAAGACTTGCCCTTCCTAGAACTGCAACTACCTTCTCTTCTGAGATTACAGGGAGGCTTAGGTATGTCTGAAACGAAGAAATCTTGAATAAATATACAATTGTGGGAAAACCCTTTTGCTGACCTGTGAAGCTACCGATTTAAGAGAAAAATAATACCTAGGAATGGGAGATAGACAGTTATTGATAGAGCAAAAGTAAACGAAAACACTGAAGGGGGTGGTTGGATTATTGGTCTGTTTAACCTGCTGGTCATCTTTAGAACAACTGAAGAGAACCCAAGTACCTAAGCTTTCCTCTTTCTCTCGTCTCACACCCAGCACATCAGCAAATTGTTAGCACTGCTGCGGGACGCTGCCAGGCCTGCCGATGCCTCCCCGCCTGCGGCCAACACTGGACTCCATGGCGCCTGGACGGGCCACAGCCTCTTGCCCGCTCCTTGCAGCCCGGTTTCCACTCAGTGGCCAGAGGAATCCTTTAAAATTTAATCAGATCTCTTAAATTTAAATCAGTTTTCTGCTCAAAACCTTCTCGAAACTTCTTAAAACTTCCTTTTCTCTTCCAGTCCTTCTCTCCCACCTTTACCTCTGAGCACCACTTGTTTCACGAACTCTCACCTCTCCCTTCTCCAGCCCTACTCACTTGATCTTTACAAGCCACACCGGCCCCGGGGCCTTTGCACTGTCTGTAGTCTCTGCCTGACTCTCCCTGCCAGCTCTTCATGTGACTTATTTCCTCTCTTCATTCAGGGTTTGCTTCAAATGCCAGCTTAGCTCTTCAGCGTCCCCGACCACCACAGAAAACAGCTCTCTGCTGGCATGTCTCCTGCCCTCTGCTCCCGCTTTATTTTTCTCCATGGTGTTCATTACCATCTCTCACACTCCTTTAGTGCCTGTCTTCCCCTGCTGGAACACTCAGGCTCAGACTGGAGGCTGCTGACGTTCTGCCCTGTGCTGTATCCACCATGCCTAGAGCAGTGTTTGCTGAGTGTGAGCCGCATACATGTTTACTCCATGAAAAAAACGGAGTCAAGATGCCAAAGAACCAAACTTTGGAAAAGAAATCCCGGAATCTGAGACTAAAGTAATGGAAAAATAGGACGTCTAGAGGAGAACACCAACCTTGTCTTCCATGAAGAAGTCAAAGGATGCTGTTCATGGGATGCTAATAAATACTGCAGATGTTAACTGGCTTAAAATGTATGTATGTTGTCTTAAGATTACAACAGTATTAAGAATGGAATGTTTACCTTCCAAGTAATTTAAAATGTCAGATCTAGGTAGATTATGGTTAATGCATCAAAACCCAGATGTGATGGAACTTCTGTAAATGATGGTAGTAACAGACTGTTCATGGTTATATCAGTAACCACAACGGTTTAAATTCATCCATCAAAAAAGTCAAGTCCCTGGTGGATTAAAAACTAAACTCTAAGAAGATGTTGCTTATTAGACATCCCTCTACACAAAAAGAAAGAATTAAAAATAGAGAAGGAAAACAGATAAAGCACACTTAATTTAAAAGATTAGATAAAAGATCAACTTATTTTGATAAAAGTATTAAAAACAATAAATACATGACATTAATTAAACTTCTTGAATAGGGTCAGATAATATAGCATCAGGCTATTCTAAATAAAATCTATTAAAAAATAACAGTGGAGCTGATTGGGTAATAAAAAAACCACAATTAAAAGGAGAGCCATTCATTCACTATTAGCAGGAAACAAATAAAATGAGGGCAGAGGGAAAGCTGTTAATATAAATAGGAAGAGCAAACAGACATATGCAGGACTCTTTTGCCAAAGTAGGACTTACTCATCTCCATGGAAAAATTTCTGTAACAAGGGAGGTTATAGACAAAAATGGTAAAATCATCCAATTAAGAGATTACCCTTTGATCCAGATACAAAAGCAAATGGACCCTCAACAAAGACCCAAAGATAATCTAAATGAACTTCAAAGAACAGAAGCTTTCAGAGACTTTATTCTTTAGCAGACAGAGGGAAAAAAAACTCAGAAATTATAGAAATGATAAATACATCCAAGAGCTATAGCTCTTTGAAAGTAAGAGTGAAAGCAGTAACACTGACACACCACTGGCAAAGCTAACTAACGTCAAAAGGGAAAGTAAACATATACCGGATTAGAAATGAAAAGGGCGAATAAATAATAATGAACGAGTTTTTGGAGGTTTCTCTGCTCTGTTGTATCTTCCGACACTTGGACTGGTCCCACAATCAGGGACAAAGGCACCCGTGCAGATGTAGCTGGGGAGGGTGAGCTCTAGCTTTTGCTGGGTTCACAGTTTTGGAGGATATTTCCAAGTTGGATGTGGGCTGGTTGCTGGTCCTTGTGCTGGTGCACAGGTTCCTTTTGGGGCCAGCACCATCCCTGGCTCCGGAATGAAAGGAAGGTGTGTGTCTGGACAACTGTTTTCCTGCCGCATGTGGGGATTGCTGAGTTGACAGAAGGGAATATTCGATATTTCCTATCATGGAGTGGAAGATCACCCTCCTTACGTCAGCCTGTAATCTTTTCTTAAATTTTACAAAAGGCCAATTCTAGTTTTCATCCTCGAGGGTATAGTATTAGCATGGGCTGCCACAGCAAAATACCACAGGCCGGGCGGCTTAAACAACAGACATTTATTCCTCACAGTCTGGAGGCTGGAAGTCTGAGATCGAGGTGCCAGCATGGTTGGTTCTGGTGAAGGCTCTCTTCCCCAGCCCATGGAGCACCGCCTCTCCACTGTGTCCTCATGGGGAGAGAGATTGGACCACCTGCCTGGTACCTCTCCTTGTAAGGGCACTGATCCCATTAGGAGGACCCCCATCCTCATGACCTCATCTAAATCCACTTACCTCCCAAGGCTACCATCTCCAAATAACATCACATTGGGAGTTAGGGCTTCAATATCCGAATTTGAGGCCACTTTATTTGGTCAATGACAGGTATGCTCTGCCAATCTGGCTTCCACACACACCCTAAATCATATACTTTAACACAGTTATGACAGTTCAGCCTAGTTTTATAAGACATAAAAAAGTAAGAAATAGTGAAAACAGAAAAAACAAACAAAAAGAGATTATTTGTAGGTGACAGAAATATTTAACTAGAAAATCCAAAGTAATCGTATATTAAAAGTGATAAAAGTAATGAAATAGTTAAGTACAACCACCAAAAAATTGAATGAATTCCTTTCCTGTTGCAACAACTAGATGAAATCCCCCTCCCCAAAAGCCATCCACAAAGCAGTAGGAAGAATGCCGGAAACACACAGCGGAGACGCTAACCGGTGTTATTGGGATCTAGACGCGAGATGGGATTAAAGGCGGTGAGATGGACTCATCCCTGATTTTTCCGATGAGGAAGAGCAAGGTTGAGGGGGATCCAGGGAACCCCTCTAGTGCAGAGCTGGGCTTGGGCAGCCTTGCTTGGCCTCTGCAGACAGAGGGTATGACGGTGCAAGTGTGTGTGTGTGTGTGTGTGTGTGTGTGTATGTGAGTGTGTGCACACACATGTGTACATCCGTGCATGCAAGAGCTGCTTGTCTTCACCACCACCAGCAGCAGGGACCACTGGCACGGAGGGGCCTCGGGGGATCCCAACTCGCTTCTCAGGCCGGTGAGTGGCCACGGCTCCCTCGTGGAGCCCCAGGCTGGGCTCCCATCTCCGCCAGGGAAGGTGGTTCCTGGTCCCTAGGGTCCTGTTGCTAGGAAACCACCCGCTTTGATCACATATGTTGAGCATGCCGGTGTTTGTCTCGGGCTCTCAGAAGGACAAGATCCAGCATGTGGTGAAAGAGAAATAACATTGAAAACCACTTAAAAATGGAAGAAGTGCCACATGGCATTCTGGATGGCACGTGCCCCCCAGCTGCCGGCCCTCGCCACGTGCAAAGGAACCGGGCACGCGGGACATGGGTCTCAGGCTGCATCTGGGGGTGCCCTCCTGCCTCTGTCTGCAACCTGCAGAGCCCGCCTTACCTCTCGTTGTCCGGGTTGGTCTGTGCAGCAGGGGCTTGTGTGGGCTGTCTGTCCTTGCTCGCCCTGTCTTTGCTGACACAGGTGTCAGGGCAGAAGGGCAGGTGGACTTCAAGCTCCGCGAGCCATGTTTTTCTTGAGAAATAATTGACATACACTGAACTGCCTTTAAGTACCTGGAGAGGCAGGTGCTTGCACGGCTTCCTGCCCTGCTGCCCGCAACCTGCACCCCGTTCAGCTGCTCTGCTCCCACTCGCAGGGCAGGAGGCCTGGGGTCCTGCTGCCCGCGCAGGTGAGAAGCCGGGCATTCTCGCCATGCGGCAAGGAGCAGCCTTCTCCCCGGCGCCTGGACGCCTCCCTCTCTTTCACCTCCTCCCCTCGCCTCCTGGCTGCTCACATGTCCGCCCCATCCATTTATGTCGGGGCTGCCAGTCCCTGGCGCCCACATCCACGGAGGTTGATGCATGACTTTGAACTCCCCACCCCGGGGCCCTTGTTACCAGTTGACAGCTCACTCGACTGACCTTCTTTTAAGTCTCCCGGCTTTAGCACGGCTCCACGTGCAGGCTTGATCATTTTTCTCCTGCATCCCTTGTCTGCCACTGTAGCTTCTGGGGCATTTTCAGCCAGCCACTCTGCAGACCTGCTGTAATCTGAGGGGCAGCAAGGCTGGCTGTGGGCTGAGCCGATGTTTAAGTGCCATTTGGCTGACGAGCATCCCCAGAGGTGATGTACAAGCAAGGGCAAGGGGGTGCACTGGGGCACCTGGGCTCTGCTGGCACACTTGCATCTTGTCTCGCCACCCGTGTGGGCCCAAACCTGCCCGCCAGCCTCCCCCGGCAGGTGGTGGTGTGAGTGTTGAGGGCCACGGAACACTGGGATGCGTCCTAATGCATCACAATTACAGAAACACCTGTGCTGAAGACCTTTGTGTGGGTCGCTTGTGTGGATTCACCAGGTGTTCAACTGCCTCCGAATTTCTCAGCTCTGCACCGTCAACAAGCTGCAGGTGTGCACGGCGGGGGCCGGCGAGGCCGGGGTTCGGAGGTCTGTGCTGACAGATCTGCATCCAGGTCGCATTTGTCCTCCCCAGCCTGTGCCCCCCTTATATACCCCAGCGTTTACACAGGGCCCAGAGGAGATTTGTCACATCAGACGGCCTCTTGCCTCTCGGCATCCTGGGCGGGCACAAGGCAGCGGTGTTGAGAGAATGGAGCCCGTTGAGCGCTCAGCCGGGCCTGGTGCTGGCGGAGGACTCATCTGGTGGGAAATGGGGAGCCGGGCCAGCTCCAGGAGCAGCACCTGGTCAAGAGGACAGACAGCCAGGGAGAGACAGGCCTCTGGCCATATCTGGCCCGTGGACATACTTTGTGCTAGTTTAAGAAACTTTTGCGTTCGTTGCTAACTTGAGATGGTCTGAATGTTCCCCTGTGAAATCTAGATTTCTGGCTTCTTTTGAACAATCGACAGTTTGCTCCATGGGTCTGAATTCCCTGGTTAGAGCATGAATGTCGGTCGCCTTTGGAAGGTGAACACCCACTTTGGCCTGTTTCGGGTGCTCCGTCCCTGTGGGCCCCTGTGACGATGAGTTGGTGGTAAACAGCTGAGAACGCTGTTCTTTCCACATGCACACACATTTAACTGGGTGTCCTATATTTTTGCCGCGTTCGTTGTTGTTAAATCTGGCAAACCTGTTTGTATTTCTAAGGATTATGCCCAAGCTCTCTAGGTTTCTCTGTGTGTCCTAATTTATTGGGTGGCAGTTCAACTTTGCACACCGGGGTCAGGCCCCAGGCATTCAGAAGGGGCTGTCCTGGGGGTCTGGGGTGGAATCCCCTCCTCTAATTGGCTGTCAGTGTTTCTTCCGTGTGCCCCTGAGCTCCATGTAGCTGCTCTGAGGGGAGCTGGCTTCCTGAATAAATAAACCCTGTCCTTAACAAGTCTAGATTTGGCCCCTTTGGTAAAAGAGGAGGTTCTTGAAGGTATAAGGCTTCTGGAAGGTATGATGCAGTCAGAGCACCATTAGCTTGTCTTGACCATTCAGATATTTAACCAGTTTATGTTTACATAGTTCTAGGTGTATGAGGTATTACGAAGGATAGAATACACTTTCATTTATTGAGTGCCTACTGTGTGTCAAGGACACTACTAGACCTGGAAGCACAGCAGTGAGCAAGTCAGGCATAGATGCCACCCTTGGGGGTATTTCAATCTCATCGGGGAAACCCAAGCAGCTACGGAACGGGGGCCAAGGGCTCTCGACAGCAGGGATGTTTGACTGAGGCTGTCAGGAAGTGCTTCCTGGCCGTGGTGGTATCTGAGGCTTAGCAGGATGGAGGAAGACCATTCCAGGAAGAGGGAATGATGGCAGCTTGAGTAGTTGGAGACCAGAGGCTTCTCAGGAGGTTGGCCTGGAGTGGGGCAGGGTGGTGTGAGTCCCACGCCCAAAGGAAGCATGGTGGACACCTTGCCTGTGTGTCTCCCTCCTTTGCTCACCTCTCTTGTGAGGGCCTGGTCTCCAGTGGATCGTTCGGTGACGATTCTGCTTTGCATGTGGCCAATTCCCTTGTACCCTCTCTCTATCTACAAGCAAGGCAAAGCTGCAGGTCTGGCTCAGCCCAACTCCCCTCTAATTCGGGCTGCAGCCGCCGAGTTGGATGTTGCTGGAGAGATCCACGCTCAGGCGATGAGGGCAGTTAACCTGATATCAGGACTCCCGATTCGAAGGGCATCCAGCCATGCAGCCCAGCCAACCTGCCCCTGTCTGGTGTGTTTTGTCCCATCTTCAGTACACTGAGCCCACACCACCTCCTCTCTTCTGTCTTCTCCCCCCACCCCCATAGCTTCCCCCGCGATCTCTCAGCAGATGTTTTGCTCACACTTTACTGAGCGAGTAGACCCACGGTCTTCTCACCACCATATCTACCCACCCTCTGAATGCATCCTCCTCCTTGTCCCAGGGAATGGGGGCTCTGCCCCTCTCAGATCAGCTTAAGATATCAGCTGAATTGTCACTTCCCTGGAGAAGTTGCTCTCCTGGCCTACCTGGACAATCAAATCCCTCCCACCACAGGCTCCTTTAGCACCTCTGCAGAACCTGCTGTGAAAGTTTTATATTTGGGTGAGTTTTGGTTCATACATCTCTCCCACCAGCGACCCTGGGGGCAGGGTCCATGTGCATTTTCATGCACAGTCATAGTCCCGGTGCCTGGCACGGGGCTTGGTGCAGAAGAGACCTTCACTACCTGCTATTCATGAAGAGATGAACACAATGAATGAATGAATGAGTGAGTGAATGAATGAATGAATGTCCTCAAAGGTTATTATCTTCATGAGACGCTTGAGGGTCCATATAAAAATAACAAATAATTATTTAATGTTGTAAACACTTTATTTTTTATTTTTTACACTTTATTGGAGTCTAGTTGATTTACGATGTTATGTTAGTTTCAGGTGTACAGCAAAGTGATTCAGCCATACATATACATATATTCATTCTCTTTTAGATTCTTTTCTCGTATAGGTTATCACAGAATATTTTTTGTTTAATTTTTCTTGCAGTATAGTTGATTTACAATGTTATGGTAGTTTCTTATCAAAGAATATTGACTAGAGTTCCCTGAGCTGTATAGTAGGTCCTTGTTGGTTATCTATCTTATATATGGTGGTGGGGGTATGTTCACCCCAAGCTCCTGACTTATCCCTCCCAAGCACTTTACATTATTACATAATTTAAACCCAAGAGCACACCTATGAAGTTGATACCATCTCTTTCCATTAATGAAGAAAGAGGTAAATTAGCCCAAGATCATTTGCTAGTAAGTGACAGACATGAAACTGAAACCCAGGGGCAGTTTCAAGTAAATTCACTAAGGATTTGACATTCCTACCATCAGGATATGGGGTCTCTGCCCCCCTTTTAAGTCTTGGCAGATTGTGACTAGGACCAGGTTGACTAAAATAGCAAATGGAAAAAGTGAGGTTCCGTGACTACTGAAGTTGGGTGACAAGGGGCCATGGAGCTGCTGCGTGGTTCTTTGGGGCTGCTTTCCCTGGGCTATTTGGGGGCACTGGACATAGTCCCCACTAAGCCTAGCCTTCCATCCATCCCTGCCTAAAAGCCAGACGTGTGAATGAGACCCTCCGACTGAATACCATTGGGCAACATTATTCAACACCATAGGACAGAAGAATCAACCAGCCAATCCCTGCCCAAATTCCTACCCACAAAACCATGATGGATAATAGAATAGTTGTTATTTCATGCCACTATTACTTTATAGCCATAAAGAACCACAACAGTTCCTGAGCTGGTCAAATCCATCCTCTGCAGGCTCCTAGGCACCTCTGGAGACCCATCACCATTACAGGTATAGATTTTGGTGGCTTGCCTTTTTTTTTTTTAACTTTTTATTTTATATTGGAGTATAGTTGATTAACAATGTTGTGTTAGTTTCAGGTTTACAGCAAAGTGATTCACTTATACATAGATATGTATCTATTCTTTTTCAAATTCTTTTCCCATTTAGCTTGTTACATAATATTGAGCAGAGTTCCCCGTGCTCTACAGTAAGTCCTTGTTGGTTATCCATTCTAAATAAAGCAGTGTGTACTTGTCAATCCCAAACTCCCTAAGTATCCTGCCCCCTCTTTTAGCCATAAGTTCATTCTCTAAGTCTGTGAGTCTGTTTCTGTTTTGTAAATAAGTTCCTTTGTATCATTTTTTTTTTTTAGATTCCACATATAAGTGATATCATACGACATTTGTCTTTCTCTGTTTGACTTACTTCACTTCGTACAATAATCTCTAGGTCCATCCATGTTGCCGCAAACGGCATTATTTCATTCTTTTTAATGGCTGAGTGATATTTCATTGTGTATATGTACCACATCTTCTTTATCCATTCCTCTGTCAATGGACATTTGAGTGGTTTGCCTTTTGAAACAAAGATCCTGCTGGAAGTTAGAAGACTTGCTCATGAGCTCATCACTCTTCTGTGGTAAAGCCTGACCCAAGTCACCCAATGGGCTCTGCACTGACCGCCTCTCGCTCCCTTCTGGTCTATACTCCCTGGACTGCTGACTGCATGGGCTAGAGCCACTGGGCAGTTTCACCTAGAGCACATGGATGGATGGACTCCAGACAGTCGGGAGAAGGTCTCTGGGGACCTCTGATTCCCCATCAGCTTCATGAACCGTCAGTTTGTTTGCCATTAAAGAAAGTGAGGAGGGAAAAAAGAGAAGGAGAGAGAGAGGAGTGGCACATGAAGACAGGCAGATATTGGAATAGTGCCCGGGAACGTCATGGATTCCAGCAAGCACTAGAAGCTAGGAGAGAGGCTTGGAACGGTTCCCCCCTCTGAGCCCCAGAAGGAACTGTCACTGCTGACACCTTGATTTTTGGACTTCTGGTCTCCAGACCATGAGAGAATACATTTCTCCTGTTTCAAGCCACCCCCACTGTGGTAAGGTGTTACTGTAGCCCTAGGAAACTAATGAAATGACCAGAAAATCAGGGGATTTGGTAACAGGGAATTCATTAGCATAAAATAAATAGGCAGAAAATGTAACTCTTTAAAATTTTATTGTCTTTGGACACATTGGCTGATCAGTTGTACTGTTGAATAATTGAAGAAATACATGAAGACTACTTTTAGAAAACAAAGGAGAAGGAGGTTGTAATGCAGATTTCAGGACAAGCCGAGGGAGGTCGGGTGGGCTCTGGCTGGCTGAATGCAATCGAGCGTTTCCAAGCGTTCCGACTTCTGCTGTCACTGGAGGCTGGAGCACCACTGTTTTGCAAATTTTGTTCCTGGATGATCTTCACAAACTCTGTTTTGGGTAAAAGACAGAAATCTATCAAACACCACACAGATTAACTTATCACAGTGCTAAATGGGCTGTCAGTGTGGGGAGGCGTGCTTGGCCCAGTGAATTCAAATGCATGTAAATTTCCCTGGTGGTAAAGTTGAGGACGGTGGAACTGTCAGGCAGTGACACGTGGAAATATATTAACAGTGTTTAGAATATATTTGAAGGGGCCGCCTCCTGTTTTGGTAACGCGCTCACCAACAAATGATCTGTGGAAGATGGGAAATTCTGACCTCATCACCTGTTCCACAGGACTCTTCGTAATGAGCCCCCTCCCAGCATGTTGGGTGCTTTAGAGAAGTTCTAAAACAATGAACTTGCCGGCCTGCCCTGGGAAAGGTCCCCGGTGCCACTGATGTATGGAGTCAGGGTTCTGAAGGTTCTGCTTGTCAATGCCATGCCAGCTCACTTAAAAAGAATCAATTACATCGTGCTGTACACCAGGGCTGTAACTCGCCAATAACAGCAAAAAGCCACTAGAGCCTCAATTCTGCACCTAATGGGGCTTAGTGTTTTTAGTCTTGTGTATTCATTCGGAAACTAGATGTCTTTGACTTAATGTAATGATTCTCAGTGTTTAAGGAAAAGAGCATTACTAGGAGCTGTACTGTGTGTATTTAAAGGAATGGGGACACGTCTGTTCGTGATGTGAGTTGGTTTTAGTTATGACAGACTTGCTGGACGTCTCCCAAATTTCCAAGCAAGGCCACAAAGACACGTGATTCTTGAACCGTAAATGTAGGCTCCCTATAACCCCCAGCTTCCCTGAATCAATGGGCAAGTCCTTCTACAAAGACAGCTGACTGTCTCTTGTTTTGTCCTGGGTCTCTTCATCCTCCACTAGCCACAGAGAGTCCTTATTTCATCCCATATCCAAACTCGCCAGTTCCCCCTTCACATGCCAGGCTGTCTTCAAAATTGGCCCTCAAGGAGCAGCCTTCCCTGACAAAATGGAGGTGTGATGTAGCCCTGCCTTGAGCTAAAAGTAAGTACACGAATATCCACGAGGTAAACAAACAGAAATGGCTCACGGGCCCAGCTGCTCCGCGTCACGTGGGATCCTCCCGGACCGGGGCACGACCCCGTGTCCCCTGCATCGGCAGGCGGACCCTCAACCACTGCGCCACCAGGGAAGCCCCGAAAATAAGTGAAAGTTTTAACACACATTTCTCAGTAAATAATTGGATAAGCAGACAAAAAGTGTTTGGAGGGTTTACTAACATAATTTGCAAATTTGATCTAATTGATATATATCCAAATACAAAACTCGAAATAGTTACCTATGAAGATGTAGAGAGACACGCAGACAGAGAGTTAGATAGATAGATAGCACTGCACCAAACAACTACAAAATACATAGTTTTTTCAAGCAATCAAGGAACATTTAAAATTTATATACTGGGTAATAAAGTAAGTCAGTAAATTTCAGCTGATTAAATTCAGAGAATGTTCTCTGACTGGAGGAAAACCCAAGGGTTGGCAAATTAAGCAATACACTTTTAAATAGCTGATATGTCAAAGAAAAAAAAAATCACAGTAGAAATTAGGAAATATTTCAAACTAAACAATAAGGAAAAATCTACATATGAAAGCTTGTGGGATACATCTAAAGCCATGATTGGAAGGAAATTCACAGCCTTAACTTGAGAAAAGAAGATATAACCTGAACATGAGCTATCAAGTATCCTAATAAAGAAACAGAATATAGAAGGAAGTAAATAATAAATTTAAGGACAAAAATTAAAGGAATAGGAAACAAGGGTATAACTGACAGAAACAGCAAAGCCATAAGCTGGCTCTTTGAAAAATTTATAAAATTTATCACTCCCTGGCAGAAAATGAGAAGGCACAAAATACCAATATTTGGAGTGAGCTATGATCACACAGATACAAAAATTAACCCCAAAGGGCTCGTAAGCCTAAATGTAAAGCCTAAAGCTGTGAAACTTCTAGAAGATGACATAGCAAAACATCTTTGCGACTTTGGTTTAGGGAAAGATTTCTTAGATACATGTTTCATAAAACAAAACAAAACAAAACAAAACTAGTAAGTTGGACTTAATCATTATTAAGAACATCAGCTCTTCAAAATAGAGTGGAAAGGTGGGTCACAGATTGGGAAAAGATACTTGCAAGTCATATACTTTATGAAGGGCTTGCATCCAGAATATATTAAGAACTGTCAACACTCAATGATAAGAAAAACAATCCAAGTTTTCAAATGAGCAAAAGATTTAGACAGACACTTCACGAAATTTTATATACAGATGTCAAATAAGCACTTGAAAAAATGTTCAGCACCGTTAGTCATTAGAGAAAGGCAAATTAAAGCCACAGTGAGGTACTACTACATATCTGTTAGAATGTCTGAGATTAAAAAGACTGTCCCGCTCTGTATTGGTGAAAATTTGGAGCAACTGGAGCTCTCACACTGCTGGTGTGAAAAAATAGTTTAATTGCTTGGAAAACGTTTTGATAGTTCTTAAAAATTAAACATGTACCTCCCTCCTACGTAATTCCTTGGTGTTTACATAACAGAAATGAAAGCACATACCCACACAAGGATCTGTGCATGAATGTTCGTGGAAACTTTGCTGCGATAGCCAAAAACTGGAAACAACTAAAATGCTCGTGAGCAGGTGAATGGATAAAAACAGAGCGATACATCCATGCCATGGAGTACTACTTGGCAAAAAAAATGCGAGAAAATTATTGGTACATGCAACAACCTGGATGAATGATCTTAAAATTTTGATGTAGAGTAAAAAAGGCCAGACAAAAAGTGTACTTACTGTACGATTCCATTTGTATAAAGTTCTAGAAGATGGAGCTACTCTACAGTGACAGAAAGTAGACCAAGGTTCCCTGAGGATGGAGCAAGGGAAGGCCAGGAGGGAGGAAATATGAAAGGACACAAGGAACTTTTTAGGCATGATGAAAAAATACATTATCTGGACTGTGGTGATGGCTTCACTGGTATATATGTATGTTAAAACTTATTAGCAGTACGTTCTAAATATGTCCAGATTATTCTATGTCAGTGACATACCAATAAAGCTTTTTAAAAAAGGTTAGAGAAAGAATAACCAAATAAATCCAAAAATAATATAAGAAAAGAAACAATAAAGTAAGGAATAGAAACTTCGGAAAGAGAAAAAAACAGAGAATCTCAGTAAAAACCCAAGTTGTGCCTTTGAAAAGACAAACAAAATAGAGAAAATTCTGATGACTAACTGAAAGAAAAGCACAAAAAATATCAAGAAGAAAGATAAATATTATTAAATAACTTCATGATAATACATTTGAAAACCTTGACAAAAAAGGCAATTTTCTAGAGAACATTATAACAATCTTGACTTAAAATAAAATAACTTAATAGACCTATGGCTATTCAATAATTTGAATTATTAGTTTAACATAGATCTGCAAAATATCTACTTGGTTGATTTTACAGGCATAAACATTTTTGTCTGCTAATTATCTCTGCTTCTGTTTTTCTGATTTCCTATCTGCTTATGAGTCACTTTTTCTGCTTCTTCCCATGTCTGGTAATTTTTTATTTGCAGTTGCTCACTGTAAATTTTCTGTCGTGGCATGCTAGGTTTTGTCGCCTTCCTTCAAAGAATGTTGGGATTTATTTTCTTGCGAGAAGTTAAGTTACTTAAGAATCAGTTGGATTATTACAAGGCTTGTCCTTAAACTTAATTAGAGTTGTTTCAGAGTTTGTTCTTGTTTATCTCTGCTACCCGGTTGTGACACTTCTGGAGTCTTCTCTGCATACTCTGAGTGTTCAGAGAGGATTCTCCAATCTGGATCCTTAGAACACTAACATCTTCCAGGCAAGTGTGATTTGGGGGCATAGTTCAGCTTATGGCTTCTCAGTCAATCTTTGACTGGCATTGAGGAGTCTATCTATCTATCTATCTATCTATCTATCTCTACGTATCTATCCATCTATTTATCTTATGAAGCAACACATGCAAAGACCCTGAAGTACAGAGTTTTAGAATCTTTCTTGGCTTCTTTGTCTCTGGTTCTGTGCCCACATTTTCCAGCTGTCTCAGCCTCATGAAAATCTGACCTGTCTCCTCGACTTATAAGACCACTGTGCTCTGTTTAGCATCCCCCTTTCTGTATCAAACTAAAAAAGGCCTCGAGGTACAAATTCAAGGTGATGGTTGGGGGTCACCTGTTTCCTTTCTCCCGGGGTTCACAGTTCTGAGATGCCTGTTGTCCATTGTCTGAAAACAGTTGTTTCATCTATTTTGTCCAGTCTTCTACTAATGTCTTTGGAGAGGTGTGTGGTGGTGTACGGGGTTTCTGTGGTTGCTTTAATGTGTGATTTCTAAGCAATGTTTCTGAGATTAAATAAAAGAAATAATTATGAACATATTTTATAAAATTATATATTTTAGAGTTTTCTTCTCTATTATCTGAATTGAGTCTCATCTTCCAGATGCCTAGTTATAAAGTTTTTCTGTTTTTGGACTCTTTTCTGTTCTAACTTTCTTAAATATAAAAGAATTGACCCTGAGGTGCAATCTGATTAAACTGATATAGTCATTTCCAAGAATGAAATCTGAGTCTTCTAGTTCTGATATACTGAAATGATATATATCATCCAGGTTACTCCATCATATCCTTATAAAATTGTTTTGACGGTAAGAAACTTATTTGTGTATTTCCCTATATTAACAGATTAAAAAGAAAGAAAACAGCTTCAACAAACTCAGAGTAAAAATTTGATAAAAACTAATGATAAAGATATCTTATCAAACAGGTAATGAAAGAAGTATTTAACTAGAAAATGGCATCTATCAAAATTATATAGCAAATATCATGTTTAATAGTGGTTATCAGAAGCATCCTTTTAATGCCATGAACAAGATAAATATGCCATCATTATAATTTCCATTACATCTTGCAACTAACACAATGAAACAAAAACGTATGAGGCGAGAAGGTATAAGAACTGGAAAGGAAGAAATAAAACTGTCATTATTTGCAGATGATATGATTGTATACATAGAAAACCCAAGAATCTCTACAGACAAACAATTAAAATGAATAAAGAGCTTGGCAAGTTTACTAGATATAGGATCAATATACATAAATCAGTTCTTTCCTATATACCAGCAATAAGCCACCAAGAATGTAATTTTCAAGATACCATTTATTAATGGCACAAAAACTATAGTGAAGTCAACAGAACAAAAAGTTTTTACTTTTTAGTTAAATGTGTATTCCTGCTAAAATGAACTAGCCTTTGAAAAATTGCCAATTCTAAGTCTGAGAAATAGATGGTTAGCAAAAGTACAAGAAGAGCCTAGAAGAGTATGTTGTTGTCAGAAATCACAGAGATGCTCCAAAATTATTTGGACAGACCAGAAGGATGTGGGAGGGAGCTTAGATGTAAAACTGTCCAAATCTGGGTCAACTTGAAGGTCACAAAAAGTATCATTTTTTTACTTTACAAAAAGTACCATCTTTAATTACTTTTTGTAAAGTAACGATGGTAATGGATTATAACACTTGGATGAAAAAGGAAACTCATGTGTCCACAGTGATAAGAAAGAAACACATTTGTCGATAGTGGGGAGGCTCTTCTATACAGATGATGGCCAGCTAATAAATGCAGAAAGAAGCTTAAAATGAAACATAGTATTCTGCAACCACCCCATGCAATTGATTCAGACAAGGATCGTGAACAGATGCCAAAATGACTGGATAGAACCGTACAGTCCTGTGGTTCCAAAGCACCACCCCACAGATTGCTCCTTAATGAAAGAGAGGACAAAGCCGCTTTCCAAGAAAGAAAACTAGCAAAACTAACTTAAGCAAGTGATCGAACTTGGCATCACTAATAATGGGCCAGGTTGCCTTTCTGTGTCTCTGTCTGTATGGGTCATTTTCCTGCCAACAAAGTTTATTAATCTTGAGGAAATAATCGTAGATTATGGGACATTCAGGGATACAGCTGGAGTGGACCTGGACACTTGAAAATTGTTAGTTCCATGAAGGAATGTTGTAGCTTGAAATGGGTTAATTGCTATGCTACCCCCAAACTCAACAAATAATACTTGATTGGATCCAAGATGGAGGAAGACTGCTACTGAGAACATATTTTGGACATCAGAGAAATTTAAATGTGAACCATGTATCAGGCAATATTTAATCAGTTTCAACGTCTCGGTTATGATAATAGTACGGCGATGTAAAAGAAGTTCCTCTTTTATAGGAAATAGATGCAAATCATTTGGGGATGATGTGTCATGATTTCTGCAGCTTGCTTTCTGATTATTAAAAGTGATTATGTGGGCTTCCCTGGTGGCTCAGTGGTTGAGAGTCCGCCTGCCGATGCAGGGGACGCGGGTTCCGCCCCGGTCCGGGAAGATCCCGCATGCCGCGGAGCGGCTGGGCCCGTGAGCCATGGCCGCTGAGCCTGCGTGTCCGGAGCCTGTGCTCCGCAACGGGAGAGGCCGCAACAGTGAGAGGCCCGCGTACCGCAAAAAAAAAAAAAAAAAAAAAAAAGTGATTATGTGGTAAACCATTGATAACGCATGAATTTGGGTGGAGACTACCTGAGTACACATTGTACTAATTTTCTTTTCAATTTTTCTGTAGTTTTAGAAAAATCTGAAATAAAAGACTTAGAGAAAAAGAGAGAAACTGGTGGAAAAAGGAAACACAACCTTGATGAAGAAAATAATAAAACTTACTGGAAGACATAAAAATAGAACTAAATATTCCATGTTCATAGATGGAAAAACCCAGTATCTTACAGGTAGCAAGTCTACCCAAAATACTTCTAGTGTGAGTTTGTGGAATCCACTAAGCTGTTTATAAAGAGAAATGGCAGGATAATATTGAAGAAGGACAAGGTAGGAGAACTCCCTCTGCCTGCTTTTGAGACTGTTGACAAAGTTCTGATAATTAGGATAGGGAGGCATCGTACATAGGGTCAGGGCAGAAAGCCCAGCGCTTACCTGGGGACTTTGTATGTGCGAGTAGGATGCTGTAAGTTAGTAAAAGAGACCGTTACATACACAGAGCTGTGTCAATTTGTTATTCTGAGGGAAAGCCAAAGTCAGATTAGATCCCAACCTTAGACACATAGAAAAGTAAATTCTACCAGAATTAAAGACTCACATATAAAAATCAAAACTTTATAACTTTTAGAAGAAACTTTTGGAACATATTCTCATGGCTTTGGAGTAGGGAAGGGTTTCTTAAGGTATGAAAACTGCAGGTCAGAAAGAAAACTGTTGATACATTTGACAGATTTTTATCAAGGGAGAGGGTGTTGCATAGTAAAGAAAATAAAAGCTAAGCTAGGAGAAATCACTTGTAATATGTATTACCAGAACTTTTAAAGAATACTTAAAAATCAATTACAAAAAATAGGAACAACCCAGGAGTAAAATGGGCAAGTGGTCTGAAGAGATAATTCATAGCAAGGAAATATAAATCATGAATAAACCTGTGAAAAATGTTCAACTAGGAAGTGGGGTGATGCAAACGGAAACAGTGAGATACCACTCTTCCCATCCATCAGACTGTCAACACTAAGTCATGATACCGAGTGCTGGTGAGGGATGGAGTGCAGGACGCTTTCATACACTGCTTGGGGCAGTAGAAACAATCGCAACCACGTTGAAGAAAAACGTGGCCCCAGGCAGCACAGTTGAAGATACACACGGTGAGACCAGGAAGACCCACTTCTCTGTAGGGCCCCGGAGGAGCTCTTCTCACAGCCCATGTTGGAAACCGTACACGCTTGAAAACCAGAATCCAACAAATGGAAAAGGAAAACACGGTTAACATGCAGTTCGTAAAAGTTACATGTTATACATCAACATAGAACTATAAGGAGGCTCATGCAGTTACAGAGACTGAAGAGTCACAGGATCTGCAGCTGGAAAGCTGTAGGCCCCAGAGGGTTGATGGTGCGGTGCCACTCTGAGCATGAGGGTCTGAGAGCTAGCACAGACCTGGATGTCTACGTCCCAGTGCAAGTCCAAGTCCAAAGGCAAGAGAAGACCAAGTCCCAGCTGCAAGCCGGTCAGGCAGAGAGCAAATGTGCTCTTACTCTGCCTTTTTGTTCTATTCAGACCTTCAGTGGGTGGGATGAATCTCACCCACAAGGAGGAAGACTTTAGCCAATCTACCAGTTCAAATGTTAGTCTCATCCGGAAATACTTCATAGACACACCCAGAGTAATATTTAACCAAATGTCTGGGCACCAGGCAAGTTGACGTACAAAATTCATGATCGCTCTGTGTGTCTGTCTGTATCTATCTATCTATCTATCTATCTATCTATCTATCTATCTGTCTGTCTGTCTATCACCTACCAAAAATTAACCACCACTCTGGGTGTCTAACTCTCTACCTATCTACCTACCAACCTACCAATCTACCATCATGGAGGTGAGTACTGTACAACCAGATAACGCCTTGGCCTGTAATAGAGGACGTTGGCCTGGTTTGGCTCAGGAAAGGCCTCTCTGGGGAGGGACATCTCTGGGGAGAGTGGAGAGAAGGGAGCAACCACACGACTACGTCAATATAATATTTTTCTTCTTCACTTATCCAAATTTTTTTTTAATCCAAAGCAACTGCTAGATTAACAACAGACGGTTTGCCAGGATATTATCAGGTGAGAGCTTAGGAAATTCAAATTGCTCAAATGGTGGTGTATTTGGAGAGCCCTGACTCACCTGACTTTCCTCCCAGAATACGCCAAGGAGAGTTTAATGCCCTCAAGGACTCAGAAAGCTTTTATGGATAACGTAAGGCCTTTTCCACAGTGGCATTCATGGTCCCACTTCTGTGTCTTTCTCTTCCTAACGTAAGATTTGTTTGCCGTGGCCACTGTGAGTCACATCTGTCACCTTATCTGACATCCCGAGTGGAGGAAATGGGAAATCCTTTTAAAAAGCTGGTGCTAAAATCCTCTGGCAGCCCTCACCCACTCCAGTCTAGCACCAGCCCTCATGAGTCTCTCCCCCTCCTGGTCCCTCGAAGGCTTTGAGATCAACAGCTAAATCACAGACTGCCATGGAAATAAAATATAGTTCTAATTTTCCTATTTATTTGTAAAGATTTAAACATGTTTTCCTACAGCCCCACAGCAAGCTCAGCTCCATTCTCTAAACACTATTGTAAAGTGACAATTTAATTTTTTTTGAAAAACTGGATTATGGATAACAAAACATGCAGCAAAAGGAGTCATTAAAATGCATACTGTAAAATTGAAACTTAAGTGTCAAGTTTTTATAGCAGTCTGTCAAATGCTTGACTATTAAAATAGCTGTTATTAAAATTTTAATGAGACACAAAAAGGGTGAAATGTGCATGGAGATTGCACATTTTCAAGTCTGCACATTTTGAGCATAACACGTCCATTCTATATCATTACGGTAACGCTCCATTTGTAAAATTCACCATCTATTTTTAATTAAATTAGTGTATGTCATTTATTATGGGCATTATGTTTATTAATCTTTAATATTGAATTTAAGATGACTTATCTGAGTAAAAGAGAACTTGGCACAAACAAGTAGACACGCCGAGAAGTAATGGCTTTGTGGTTCTGAAGGCAGTAAATATGTTTCATCCTTACTTTTTTTTTTTTTGGCGTTACGTGGGCCTCTCACTGCTGTGGCCCCTCCCGTTGCGGAGCACAGGCTCCGGACGCGCAGGCTCAGAGGCCATGGCTCACGGGCCCAGCCGCTCCGCGGCATGTGGGATGATCTTCCCGGATCGGGGCACGAACCCGTGTCCCCTGCATCGGCAGGCAGACTCTCAACCACTGCGCCACCAGGGAAGCCCTTACTGCTTACAGCTAAAGCTTGAGTAAGTTTAGATGTGTCTTTCTTCTCCTATCACAGAAGAGGAGAGAAATGTATATATTATAATATTGCAGACAAGCGTGCTTCATGACGTCAGCTTCTTGTTGTTTTGAGCCCTGCTATTTGCGTTTGTTTGAAATAACCATAATGCCTCATTCTCAAACCATTTACTAATTTCCTAAATTCTTCCATGAACAACATCGCAGCTGATGTCAGGAAATACACGTTCTCTATCCTCTCTTATACCAAAATAACGGTTTAGCTTATGATGGTCAGAGGGTGGTTTGTTGAAGACGTCATGTAACAGCACTTTAGATGCACCGTTTTGGTTGTGTCCTGGCTTCAGTGATTCTTGTCCAAGCAGCTCAGAGAAGGAGGCCCGTTAACTGGCCCTTCTTGCACACGGGAGTACTGGGGGGAGCATCCTTCATCACTAGTAACATTTCTCTTCTTCAAAGAGCTTAGACTCTGTCTTGTTACTTAGAAATCTATTTAGAATCGTGACTTGGTTTCACTGAGGTGATAATGATGAGAAAATCCAGTGGTGGCTAGTAGGATGGTATGAGGAAGGATGTTCGATTAAGATTTGCCTCTGCTTCTTTATCCCTTCATCTGGTGAACTAAGGAGGACTCTTGTATGTGTGCATGAAAGTGTGTGTGTGTGTGTGTGTGTGTGTGTGTGTGTGTGGATGTGCCTATGTGACCTAAAAGAAATGCAGATATTGGGGACCTCATAGGGTCATCTGGACTGTGCTCCAACCCCCAGGGGTGTGCTGTAGAGTCCCTGGGGCAGCCCTGGAGCTGTACCCCCTTCTCTGCCTATGGTCACAGCAGTACTTGAGACCAACTTCAGAGTAAAGACCTCAAGGGAACCCTCCTACACTGTTGGTGAGAATGTAAATTGGTGCAGCCATTATGGAGAACAGTATGGAGGTTCCTTAAAAAACTCAAAATAGAGCTACCATGTGATCCTGCGATTCCACTCCTGGGCACATATCCGGAGAAAACCATAATTTATAAAGATACACACACCTCAATACTCATTGCAGCACTGTTCACAATAGCCAAGACATGGAAACAACCTAAATGCCCATCGACAGAGAAATGGATAAAGAAGACGTGGTACGTATATACAGTGGAATATTACTCAACCATTAAAAAGAATGAAATAATGCCATTTGCGGTGACATGGATGGACCTAGAGATCATCATTCTAAGTGAAGTAAGTCAGACAAAGACAAATATCATATGACATCACTTATATCTGGAATCTAAAAAAATGGTACAAATGAACTTATTTACAAAAGAGAAACAAACTCACAGACTTAGAGAAGAAGCTTATGGTCACCAGTGGGGAAGGATGGGGGGTAGGGATAAATTAGGAGTTTGGGATTGACATGTCCACACGGCTATATTTAAAGTAGATAACCAACAAGGACCTGCTGTATGGCACAGGGTACTCTGCTCAATATTCTATAATAACCTAAATGGGAAAAGAATTTGGAAAAGAATAGATGCATGCATGTGTATAACAGGATCACCTTTCTGTACACCTGAAACTAAGACAACATTGTTAATCAACTATACTCCAATATAAAATACAAATTAAAAAATAAATTTAAAGAAGAATAAATTAATTTTCACATTAAAAAAAAAAAAAGACCTCGATACCTTCTCCTCAGCACAGCTTCTGCTCCTAGAAGAGATGCCTCTCAATAATTAGAGGCATACAGGCCAAGGAATCTGAAGAAGCCAAGACCTAATCCTGTAGATGTCAGCAGGATACCAGAGTGAAAGCGTGGCGGCAACCCAGGAGCACCCAAGGACCAGTATCCATTTCCCATCACCTGTTTCCAACGTCAGATCAAATTTGAGTCTCAAACTTTGCTGATTTCACTTGGGGACCTAAAAGCACGTTGTAATTATTTCAAAATAAAGGCAACTTATTTTGTAAATATGACCATTAGAGTGACTTGCATTTACTGTTTTTAGCTCAGCACATTAATGGATAGTTACATATTCATTTGCTTCCAGGGAAAATCGTGCACTTGCAATTGTTATTGTTTTATGAATCTACGAATAGCTTATAATTCGTAGAAGTCAAGATTCCATGTGTATCTTCAATTTTATTTCCTCACAGATAACAAGAATCGTAAAGGTGGAAATCACTCACAACTTGTAACCTCTCTTTGGTATAAGTTGGAAAGCTAACTACCTTCCGTAGCATAACTGGGACACTCCAGACAATTTCTCACGGACAAGCAGTTGGTAATAACAAATAATGGCCTGGCTGGTGCCTTTGCCCAAACTCTTCATCTCTGGTTCTGATTACTGTTGGGTCAAATCCACAGAGAGACAGTCCATGTCGGCAGCAACAACAGCTCCACGTGGGGCCTCCGAGATCTGATGGGCCCTCATATACACAGACTCAAATCCTGGACCAATCTCAGACACCTGGAAGACAGCTTTGACCATGGAGACCAGCAAATGGGGCCTCCGCACAGGACTTTGGCATGGATCCCAAGCATTTTCCCTTGAAGGAGAGACCTGGAAGCCCTGGGCTGAGCAACAGTAAGGAAACAAAGTGATAAACCAAGTATGATCAGGACCCAGTGATGGCATCAAGAAGTCTTAGCCATTTGTGGAGGAGGAAAGCACCAGACAAATTAAAAAAAAAAAAAAATAGCCAGTAGGAAAACAAAACAAATGGGGCCATTTTGTGCGGGGACAAATGGCCCTACACACGTCAGTACCTCCTGAGGGCACCCTGTAAACCAGAGCTCAGCACCATAATTGATGGCGCTAATTATGGCTTTGTCATTAGGGGAAGTTAAATGATGTTCAGACTCTGCTTAATTATGTTGTTCTTTGTAGGGGCGCATATGCTACCTTTTATAAAGTTTTCCTTACAAATGGCTATAATTTTTTAAGTTCCTGATGTTACCCGGAAACCTCAGTTACGCAGAAAAACAATTTCTCCATCCCGCCTCATTCCCCAAAGAAGACACACGAACGAGACATCTTTGGAGCTCAATTCATTGGCCCATTACAATGCACCAGATAGATGAGAAGAATCCAGCAAAGGGTATAGATGGCTTCAAGGGAAGCCCTCACTTGGGCGGGCTGGAGGGCAGGAAATAGACCATCCACATCCCTGGTTCCAGAGCAGCCAGACCTCGAAGACTCACGAGGGTGTTTCGGGCCCTCTGGTCTCAATGCAAGACCCACCCTCCTCCTCAGAAAGATCAGAAGATGGCAGCTTTCCAGAAAGCTGAGCAGTGGTGCAGGAAGAGGCTGCCCTTCAGGAACTGCGCCACTGGGAGAGCTCCCGGTCTTCTTCCTCCAGGGTCCGGAGGCTACTTAACCTCCTGAGCCCAGTTTTCTCACGCGCAAATGGGAGCAGTAACTCTGCCCTGAGGGTTGAAGGTTTGTCTGGAGGCCTCTTGTAATGACAGGTGAAAGTGCCTGGCCTGTGCCAGCCTTTGTGGGCTCAAGACAAGTCAGGGTACTTTCCTCCTCTTTTCCTGGTGTCACAGGCTGTGAGGAGGGGGTGGGGTGCTTGGCAGGTGGACAGTTATGCCCTGGGCTGTGCTAGCAGAGCTGGGTCAGCTTCTTCCATGGAACATGGCAATGGGGTGACTGAGGGCCTGGCACACAGAAGTCACCAACTTCGCCTTTGGAGTCAGATGAACTTGGGTTGACTGTATTATTATATATTCACGTATTAGGTGTGATCTTGGGCAAATGTTGCAGAGGTCGCTAAATGCCACCCAACGTGAATTCGCCCCTCTTTCTTAGTGGTAGAACCCAGATTTTATTTAGAGTAGCAATGTGCCCAGGTAAAAGGAGATTTTCTCAACTTTTTTTTTTGTGCCAGCTAATGAAATACAAGCGGAAGTATTGGGAGGGAAGGCTGTTAAAGATTGTTGACCTAGTTGAGAGATGAGTCTGTGTCTTCCCTTTCTCTTTTCCCTCTCTTTGCTCATTGGAATATAGACATAAAGGTTGGCACCCTGGCAGCTATCTGGGGCTATGAGGTGAATTTGAAGATGGAAGCTGGGCGCTTAGGATGACAGCTGAAAGATAAAAGGAACTTAGGTCCCTCACCGCTTCATGAAGCTGTCAAACCAGGCTTGAACTGCTTTCCTTTGAATTTAAATGAGAGACTAAGAACTCATGTGTTACAGCCACCAATACTAGGATTCCCTTTTCACTGAGCTGAATCCAGTCCTAGCTAATACAATAAGTCACTGGGTTTGTGGTCTTTCTGCTTCTGGGAGCAGGTAGAGAGGGGAGGGCCAGGGGGCACTGCTGGATGCTGGTGGTCTCTGCAAGCCTGCCCAGCCAGTGGCAAGGATGAGGGCCTGACAGTTGTGCAAGAGAGCTCAGGAGCACAGATAAAGAGGCCAGAGAACGGAAACCTGGGCAGAAGATGCTGGACAGGAGGGCCAGAAAAAAAAATTAAAAGGGGTGTCAGGGAGAGCTTGCGGCAGCTTTCTCTCTGGGTGGGTTAGGGGCTCCCTGGGGACATATGTCCAGGACTCTGGGGTATCCACCCATGGGGGAGCAGACCCAAAGAAGGAAGCCTGCCAAATATTTGCATTCATGTTGAATAGAGAGGTATTTTTCTTTCCCTTTCCATTTATTCAAAGCAGTCCCACATACATGAGTTCATTTAAGCTCACATCCACCCCGTTAGAGTGGGACTCAGAGGGGTCAAGTGTTTGGTTCAAGGTCACGGAGCGAGTGAGTAAAGACACGCGCCTTCTGCTCTAGGCCCAGTGCTCTTTCCTCTCTGTCACCGCTGCCTCATTAATTCATGAGCGCTCAGCTCTGCAGGGACTTTGCACCGGGAGAGCCAGCAAGAGCCCGCCAGAAATGATTTCTTGATGAAGTAAAAGGGGCGGGCTCTTCTCACCCGACTTTAGACCTGAAAAAAGCACAGCTTTCCAGAATCTGCAAGAACTTCCACCAGGAAGCAGAAAAGGACACTGCTGTGCTTGGGGCCCCCCCGGCACAGGGGAGGGCTTATCTCCCTGCTCTTCTCGTATTCCTGGGCTGACATCCTGGGCCACCTGCAGGGGCCGTGGTGACGTGGCAGAGAGGGCGTGGGACGTTGGCACCAACCTCACCCTAGCTGGGGAACCTGGTGGCAGGTGGGGAGTGACAGGAGACTCCCGTGGAAATAGAAGGGCCCTGCGTTTGTGACCCAGGGTTTAGGAAGATGACCCAGCGGCCATGGTGGTATTTCAGGGCACGGGTTTGGAATTCGGTATGCAGCTGGGGTCCCTCTTAGGAGGAGAACGTGAGGAAAGAAGCATTTGCTAACAAATTGATACGTGAGTTTATTTATCCATTCATCACCTCACTTAATGAGCGCCCATCATAATCAAGGCGTCGGGGGCACAGGGGAGAGAATTCTGTCCTGTCACCTACTCACCAGGCAACCCTGGATGCGCCCCTCCTGCGGGCCTCAGTCTGCCATTCTTCCAGCCTTAATTTTCGGCAAACCCCATGGCATAGCCCCTCTCCTTCCAAATAAAGTTAAGTGCGTTGGACATCCTGTCACCGGGGCTCTATAATTGGCCGCAGGGACTCTGGGCCTCAGCTTGACTCCCCCGGGGACCCACCCCCCCGCCACCTCGCCACACTGAGAAGGAAGAGGAGTCGGTGGAGACACCGTCCACCCTCTGCTCTCCCTGACCTGCCCCCGAGAGCTCTTGGAGAGGAGGGGGGCCTTGTAGAGACACCATGGCTCTGACCTTGTCTTTTCCAGACCCAGGTGTATGGAAAGGACGACACTGGGCTGATTTAGGGGAGCTCCCTCCTCCCAGCTGCCGGGGAGATGAAGCCGGTGCAGGGCGCCCGTGGCACAGCCTCGGTCCACGGTGCACCACCACCTTCAGGGCGGGGCCCGTAGTACTTGTGGGCTCAGGGGGTTCTGACATTGACACCCTTTAATGGATTAAGAAATGAAAACCAGGGGCTTCCCCGGTGGCACAGTGGTTGAGAGTCCGCCTGCCGATGCAGGGGACAAGGGTTCGTGCCCCGGTCCGGGAAGATCCCACATCCGTGGAGCAACTAAGCCCGTGAGCCATGGCTGCTGAGCCTGCACGTCCGGAGCCTGTGCTCCGCAGCGGGAGAGGCCACAGCTGTGAGAGGCCCGTGCACCGCGATGAAGAGTGGCCCCCGCTCGCCGCAACTAGAGAAAGTCCTCGCGCAGAAACGAAGACCCAAAGAGCCAAAAATAAATAAATTAATTAATTAAATAAAATAAATTTATTAAAAAAAGTGTAATCAGTGTAAAGAGTTTGGGGCACGGCCCCAGCACAGGCGTCAACGTGAACCGACTATTGTCATCCTCACCCTCATTGCCATCATCATCTACATCACAGTCTTTGGTGGGGCAGCTCTGGGCATAAGCGGATCCTTGGATTCTGAAAAAAAAAACGTCAAGCCTTGCCTTGGTGTGGAATTCAGACTCAGACCCTTGCTTCAGTTTCAGGTGCTTCTGGAACTCCTGGGCTGGGACCCTGGCGCCAGGGTCTGTTGGCCCCAGGCTGTTGTCCCCATGAACTGGTTTCCTCTCTGAGGTCTGCTGCTCCTGGTTTCTCTCTCTGGGCACGTGGCCCTCTCCTGCACTCACCTCCCTCCTCCAGCCTGCCCCTCACCCACACTGTGCTGTGTCCAGGGGCACCCGGGGTAGAGATTGCCCCACACGAGCAGGTGGAACTGAGAATCCGGGTGACTCCCTCCCAGGTGCCCGGGCTGCCCTGCGGGGCCCTGGCCACACTAGCCCTGCCTTAGCCCAGAAGCTGCCGTCTCACATCCACACCCCAGCTAGCCAGGCAGATGGAGCAGAGAGGATGAATAATTAGCCTCCACGCCACTAGGTTCAAGCTAATACTCAGAACCAGGTATGACATCAAATCATTTCCAGGGGGACAGCAAATGTCGTGAAGATGGGGATGCAGCCGAGAGGCCGCTGTCAGAAGCAAACAAGAGAAAGGTATTAACCCTTCCAGGGGTGTGCGGCCCTAAAGGTTGTTTTCCTTAGCTACAGGCTGGAGACCACTTCTCTGTGCGGCTGCCACCCTCAAAACCAGTCCCTGGGGGGCTCAGGAGCCTACCTCGGGCCTAAAGACTTGTTGTTTTTCTTTTCTACAAAGTCTGCGATTTCAGGGTCTATTTGTGTCTATTATGCAGAAAGACATCCCTGCAAGCTGCAAAAGCCTGGGACTGTGGGCTTAGAAGTGGAAATTTCCCCTCCTCATCCGGCAGCCACCAGCCCAAGTGATCCCTGAGGGGGCTGTCGGAGCACGAGGCCCAAGACAGAAAGGCTTGCAAAGCACAGAGAAGCATGTTCTTGGGGTCTTGATTACGTAACAGAACCAGAAACGCTGCTGGCACGGTTTGGAGTGTGCTGATGGCTGTGGGGGGAAGCGCCCCAGCCCGTCTGGCCAGAGCACGCGGTGGGAAGGGGCACGGCCGGTCCCTGCCCCCTGCTCCCAGCACCCAGCTTGACCCCCAGAGGAGCTGCCCCGCCCCTCGCTCCCTGGCAGCCCCTTCCCGTCCCAGGGAGCAGCGGGGGCGTGGGCCGCCGGCCTGCCTGTGCATCCTGGCCTTTATCCCCCTCAGCACACTTCCCCTTCCCGGGTTCTACCAATCCTTCAGGTCGATTATGCTACAAATGTGTGGTGCGTGTGCGTGTGTGGTGTGTGGTGCGTGCGTACGTGTGCACGCGCGCGTGCAAGAGACAGGTATCGACCAAAAGAAAAAAAAAACCCTGGTGCTGGGTCTGCCGATCACAATGTGGTCCCGGTTCCGCATTTGGTGATCTTGCTTCTTTCCCTGCTGGGTCCTGCCCCCGTGCTTCTGTGTCAGATTTTCCTGGCGATTTGGCGGAGCTATTAATGCATTAATTGAGACGAACACCCTGCCGTGCTGACACATTGGGGAGGCTTATTAAGAGCTGGAAAGTGTGTGTTGCCGCACGAGTCTTTCCAAAGTGAGCCGAGGCCTTCTTCCTTATGGAGAGGATGGCGGAACCTTGATTAAATTATCCAAAACCCTCATCAAAGAACCAGAAGCTTTCAGTCAGAGGCAGGATGCTGGGCCGGCAGGTGCTTAAAAGCAACACGAAACAGAAGGACATCAGCGGATTCAAAGTGGTGTAGACTTTGGCAGCCTTTAAGGACTGGAATGGCCCAGAGCCCCCATTGCTCAATTGGACAAAGTGACCAATTAACTATGTAGAGCCTGGAGATGGGGCCATCCGCCCAGCTGCCTTTACTCTTATTTGGGTAAAGTATCCAAATATTGTAATATATAGCTATATGTCCATTTGAGGTTTGTTGTGTGATAAAACAATATTTGATGCTTTCGGAGGCTGGGAAAATATTAACAGCAGGAGCTCTGTGATTTTAAAATTTCATTATAGAGGTTTCGGCTTTCTTTTCTCTTCCCCGAATCTCTCCTTCTGCTGTGAGAAGCTGCACAAAACAATAATTAGGCAGGATGTGGGAGCGTGGCTCCATGGGAGGGCAGGGGGCCTGGGAACCGGGGAGCAGAGGCGCAGCCAGCAGGGTGCGGAGGGGAGCCTGGCCCCATCAGAGGCAGACTGCAGGGCTTCCTGCGAGCAGGGCCTGGGCTTGGCTGGGGTCAGTGACCCAACCAGCCTCCTGACCTCATCCTGCAGTCATGGGCGAGCCGGGCAGGAAGGGCTGCCCCTTGTGGAAGCTCAGCCTGCCCATGCAGGACAGGGGCCAGGCAGCTGGGCAGCGGGGGGGTCCCTGTGCTCCCGCTGGGTTCAGCCACCAGGACTGTGGACCGGACTCCCGTTCTCTGTGCTCATGAAGTCAGGACCCCGGAACTCTGGATCCAGGATGACAAGGTCTCTGAAGGCAAACAAGTGAACCCACAGTGGCCAAGGTCTCCGTGTCCGGCCCTTGTCCTGTCACAGGGAGACCGCGGCTACAAGACAATTTCTAGTTCATTCCCTGAGGCCACGACAGAACCGCTCAGCTGTTCACAGCAGCTCAGCTGTCTGGGCGTTTGGCGGGGAGCAGAGGGAGGTTATCTTTCCATGGGGCAGACGCGCCCCTCTCCCATCTCTCTGTGGGCCTCCCGCCTTTCCCGTCCTCTCCCGGCCTCATTAGAACCTGTGTCCTGACTGGACATCACCTAATTGGTACCTACTGGAAGACTCCAGTCAGAGCTGGATGAAATTAACCCTTCTCCTGCAGTGATGCATTTGTGATTTGAAAAAGGGTCCTTTCCCATTAATTAACAAAGAACGCGTAGTTATGTGGCCCTGGAGAGGAAGGATGGAGGAGAGTTGGGGTTGGGGTTGCTGGGAACGGCAATCAAGAGCAGCTGTGGTGGTTTCTGGGCCCAGAGAATCCCGCCTGGGAGGGCTCTGCCTATTCTGTGCAGTAAATCTCATTAACACGGGGGCGTGTCTCCTTCCTTCTCTGGGGGCACTTACCGCTAAGTGGGCGACACTCCATTATATTCGCACTTGCAACCGCGTTGATACAACGGTCCCTTTTGAGGCTGAGATCCCAGATGGCTGTGGAAGTGTTATCTGAGGTCCAAGCACAGTCCCTGGTTCATAGACGGAAGACCCGCCCTAGCTGGTCCTTGGCCATGGCGGGGGGCAGCTGTGGCTGTCTTAAAGCTCACTTGGCTTGTCTTAAAGCACAGATTCTTCTCAATCTCTGATAAATAAAACCCATTGTGTCAACGCAGAGAGTAGGGTTGAAAAAGGACTTGCATAACTGAGAGATGGTGAGAGATATTCGGCGAGTAACCCCGCTCCTGGACCTCTGCCTCCCAGACTGGGCTGTGGAGTGACCAGGATCGAGCTTCATGTGCAGCCAAGGCTGATGGAAGTTCTCCCCCTGGGCAACTTAGCTTGGTCAGTACACATGCTCACTGCTCAGAGAGCTGCTCCTTTGCAAGGCTTTTCAAGAGTGCAAGGACCAGAGGACAGACACTGTCTTTCTTCTCCACATACACCCAGCGCCAAGAACAGTGCCATTCACGTGGCCAACAAAGGAGGACCAAATGTGGGCCGTCGGACGGTCGGAGGGAGAACCTGTGGATTGAGTTCTCAAGGTCATTCATGTATCAGACAGGAGGGCAAAGTCCAGTCAAGAGTATGAGTGAAAATTATGCACGTGTTTATTTTTTATTTTTTTTATTTTTTTTATTTTTTTTAACATCTTTATTGGGGTATAATTGCTTTACAATGGTGTGTTAGTTTCTGATTTATAACAAAGTGAATCAGCTATACATATACATGTGCTCCCATGTGTCTTCCCTCTTGCGTCTCCCTCCCTCCCACTCTCCCCCTCCCACCCCTCCAGGCTGTCCCAAAGCCCCGAGCTTATATCCCTGTGCCTTGCGGCTGCTTCCCCCTAGCTATCTACCTTACTACGTGCACGTGTTTATTTTAATCAGATTGGAAAATGACTATCTGTAGGTTGATTCAGCACATTTCAACAAAGTCACTGTGGATTACAAAGACGGTGGCGCTAGCAGTAATGAGCGTTTCCGTGACACTCTTAGTGCCATTCACGTGGCCAACAAAGGAGGACCAAATGTGGGCCGTCGGACGGTCGGAGGGAGAACCTGTGGATTGAGTTCTCAAGTCATTCATGTATCAGACAGGAGGGCAAAGTCCAGTCAAGAGTATGAGTGAAAATTATGCATGTGTTTATTTTTATTTTTATTTTTTTTAACATCTTTATTGGGGTATAATTTCTTTACAATGGTGTGTTAGTTTCTGATTTATAACAAAGTGAATCAGCTATACATATACATGTGCTCCCATGTGTCTTCCCTCTTGCGTCTCCCTCCCTCCCACTCTCCCCCTCCCACCCCTCCAGGCTGTCCCAAAGCCCCGAGCTTATATCCCTGTGCCTTGCGGCTGCTTCCCCCTAGCTATCTACCTTACTACGTGCACGTGTTTATTTTAATCAGATTGGAAAATGACTATCTGTAGGTTGATTCAGCACATTTCAACAAAGTCACTGTGGATTACAAAGACGGTGGCGCTAGCAGTAATGAGCGTTTCCGTGACACTCTCATGTCAGTGGCGTTCACGACAGTCCTGCAGGGTCACTCATGGTATCAGACCTGTTCTGCAGATGAGGACAGGCAAGAAATTAAGTGCCTTTTGCCCAAAGCTGCAAAGCCAACACACGGTGGGGCTAGTCCTGCCACAGTCTGCATCTGTTCGAACTCCAGTTCTCCACAAGGCGCTGAGCTAAGCACCAGCGAGACATGGATGTAGTGATGGCATCCATCGGCTTGCTGCCTTTCTGCCCCCTTCTCAGAGAGTCTTCTGTAGGCTCCACGAGTGAACAAGTGCCCCCCTGACCAGGCACGTCACCCCTCCACAAGGCATGGGTTTCTTCATTGGCCCCTCTGATCCCTGGGGCACCCCCTGAGTACTGGAGGTCCTGGTCCAGCTGCTGCATCCAATCTCCCAAGGGGTCCATGCAGCGGGCATGGTCATGGGCTGATTCCTCACGTCCTCCAAGGGGGCCTCCTTGGGGCCGGAGTTGCCCGGGTCCAGGTCCAGCTCTGGCGGCACCGCTGATGTAAGTGTGGTGGAAATCTCTCCCTGCAGCCTATACTGCAAACGCTATTTTATAAGAAATCCTTTTGTTCTTCACAATATTTATTATTTAGTCATCCTCGTGGACAATGGCAGCTCTCAGCTCTAATTTACTTTCCTTTCTGACTCCTTTAGAGAGAGTAAGCTAACTAGAGAAATGCCCTCCTGCCTACCAAGCTAACAAAACTGTCATTTTCAGTTTGCAATTGCATGTTCTATCTGCTCATGTGTCAGACCTCTAGCTTCTCAAGGGGAGGGTCCTATTCGTCATCTTTGTCCCTGTCTGTCCCTGGTGCCCGCACAGCAGGGACACTGTGGGTGAGCTTGGTGCCCTCCACGCCGAACCAAACAGCCAGGGCTGCGTCGCTAGCCTGTTTTCAGAGGGGCCGCCCAAGGGCTATGTTGGGGTCCAGGCCATTCCGGCATTAGAGGAGGACTCCAGGGCCACAGTCCGCACTTGCAATGGTCTTCTTACCGCCGGGCGATAACTTGTCCCAGCTCCAGTGCAGCGGTTGAGGCTGCAGGCTCGAGAACTAGACCGGCATGAATTAAAACCCCAACTCTGCCGGTAAGGATCCCTGACTTTGGGAAACCCACTCGGCCTCTGAACTCAGCATCCCCTGCTGTAAAATGGGGTGACTGTGCTGAGCCCACAAGGTGGTTGTGAAGATGAACGGGCAGTGCCTGGGCTGCCCACAGTTGTGGTGAGAGTTACTGCCATGCACGGAGCAGGGCAGGAAGAGGGGAGGGTGGGAAGCCGGTTAACTTCTAAAGAGAGGTCCCCTCCTGAGGCCTCCCTGGTGGCGCAGTGGTTGGGAGTCCGCCTGCCGATGCAGGGGACACGGGTTCGTGCCCCGGTCCGGGAAGATCCCGCATGCCGCGGAGCGGCTGAGTCCGTGAGCCATGGCCGCTGGGCCTGCGCATCCGGAGCCTGTGCTCTGCAAGGGGAGAGGCCACAACAGTGAGAGGCCCGCGTACTCCCGAAAAAAAAAAAAAAAAAAAAGAGAGGCCCCTCCTGCGGCTCCCACCTCAAACAGACTGGAGGTGGGAGTGCGTGTGGGCCACAGGGACCTCTCCCTCCGCCTGCATGTTTATGTCACTGCTTCTAGCCCCTTGACCCCTGAATATGAGGATGAACATGGCTGAGCTGAGAACTGAGGACTGACTAACCCTTGCTGCAGGGGTGACCCCCTTTCTAGGCTGAGCACTGGAGCTGGAAGGGGTCACACCCGCAGGCTCAGACCAGAGGGGGCCCCCGCTGGGAGATGGGCTTCTGCTGCCCCCTTGCACTTGGGCTGGAAGATCCCAACAGACGGAGAGTCAGGGATGACACAAGCCAGGGTGGGGACAGGAAGCCCTGTGGATCTGACAGCCGGCTCCAGAGACAGCCTGGCCGGGTGCTCGTGGTTGAGTCTATGTGCAGTTGTATATAATTATACACTTGCTTTTTTGGTAACCATAGCGCTATATTTCTTCTATGGAAAAGGCCATAAAACAACAAGAGTAATAATAACTCTGCTTGCTTGGCAAATAGAGGAGGACAGGTGTATTTTTCTCTTTGGAGTTTTGTAGTTTAAGCACCGCCATCTTCATTTCTCCTGTCACCTAACTTTTTCTGTAATAACACTGTTCCCTTAGAGATGCTCCATAAACCGCCCCCTCGCTTCCCAGGCCAGTCCTAGAGCTCCCAGTGTAGAACAGCGAGACCCCAGGCTAGAGGGAGAGGGGGCTATTTTATGACCAGTGTGAAAATGTTGTTGCTGCAGCTTTAAATTAAGAAGTGAAAGTGCTCCCATATTGGGTATTGATACCTTTTGCACGGCAGAAGCATTCATCTGAAATGCATTCCTTGGCAGGTGGAATGGTGCCAGGCCTGAGGACCACGGTGGAGGGATGGTCAGATGGAGAGAGCTGGGGCTGAGGGCAGCCCTCGACTTGGAGCCTGAAGAAGATGGGAAGTGGGCAGGAAAGGGATGTGAGTGTTGTCTTCAGAGGGTAGAGTTTCTGGTCACCTGGATTCTCAGAGCCTTGTGGATGTCCCAGGGTGGGAAGTGTTTCTCCGGCTGGGGTGCTCTGGGTGTGCAGCTCAGTACAGCAGCTTGGCCCCCAGGGGGCCTGGGCCAGGGTGGCTCGGACACCTGAACTCATTTCCGGCCCACTGTCCACTTCTGAGCTGCCTGATTGCTTTCCTGGATGACCTGCAACAGGCTTTAAGTCTTACTTTTCCTGAGTCTCCGACCTGCCCATCAACATCTCTGTGATTTAGAAACAGGAATTGTATGTAACAGGAATCTAGAGAGTGAATCCCTTTTGGAAAATCAACTATTATCTCCAAGGGCATATGCCTAGCCGGCAACCTAGTGAGAGCTTCCACCCAGGAGAGCGGTTTCTAAGTCAGGTCGAATTCCCGTGCACCCGGTTGCAGGGTTGGTTATTCACGTAATTCACCCAACTCTGGGTAAACCAGCATCCGATTCTGCAGAGAGGTTTGACTGCAGCTTCCTGCTCCCTCACAAGGCAGCTTCAGATGAAATAATAATGAACTAGGGGTGCTTGGACCCCCCCTTGCTCAGCCTCCTGGGCTGGGGACCAAGTGGCACTGAGAGTGGGAATGGGTCTGTTTGGTTTGGGCTATGGTGAGAGGCCCCTCCACTGCGTGGCTCAGCCCTTTGGAGGCCCCAGCGTGCTGGACGTTCCAGGCTTGGCTGAGGTCTCCATGAGGCTGCATCCTTGCCTCCTCTCAGAGTGAGCACAGCTGGTCCCCGCAGACACCCTCCCGGAGACCCTCCTCTGTGAAGCCCTTCAGGACCTCCTGAGGCTCTGTCTTCTGCTCCTGCCGCCACGCCAGCCTCTCTTGGAGCCCTGAGCACCTGATTGGCTACGTGACTACCTCCATCCCTAGAAAGGGGTTTCTGGAAGAGGATGACCTGCCTGTCTTGTTCCCTACTGTATCCCCACGGCCTGACCCCCAGCAGCATGGTGCAAATTCCAGGCGTTTCTCACGTTAGCACCATATTGGCATCTATCAATCATTGAAGTGCCAGGCGCTGGGCTAAGAATCTAACATCTGACGCGTCGTTTATCTCTGCACCGCCACAAGAACTTCATCGTCCTGAAGTCCCCGTGATCCCTCCTCTGACAGTGCGGAAGCAGAGGCACAGAGAGCTCCGGAACAACAGTACCCGGGGCGCAGAGCGAGGCAGGGATGGAGCTGGAGTTTGAACCCTGGAATCTGACTGCCAGCCAGGTGTGTCCTAAATCAATGGGAGAGCACCCAGTGGGTGTGGGGGGAGCCCCCAGCACAGGAACGAGTGGACAGGAATGCAGCAAAGAGCCGGCAGCTGGCCACGTGTCCTTTGGTGTTATTAAAGAGGGAGTCGTGTCACTGTAGCCCTGGTGAGTCTAGAAGGGACTTGGAGGCAAGCATCTTGCTTCCTCTGTGAGAGCCCAAACCCCATAGCCCTGGGCACGAGGACCCCAGGGACAGTCAGCCCAGAGCCCGAAGGACCCCAGCATCCCTGCGCCCCCTGTGAGGGCTGCCTGCTCGCCCCGAGTCAGGCCACCACCGTGTGCCATTCCAAATGGGCTGGCTAATGGGCCCGCATCCATTATCATTAGCGCCTCTCCGCACACAGGTACACGAGGGGCTGTCAGGCGCCGGCTGCGGCTCGCTGAGCCGGGGCCACGCTCCGCTGCAGATGAGGGAGAGGGACACCTGCTCCAGGGCTGGCGGCTGCCGCCGTCATCCTTCACGTCTCATGCAACACTTGCTCCATCGGAGCACGGGGCCGGCGCGGGTGGGAGCAGCCTTCTGCCAGCTCTGCCCAGGCCCCGCCTTCCCTGTGGCCCTCTGCTCAAGTTCGGCTTTGAATGGCTTTTCATAGAAGCCTCTTAAAAATGTATCCGTTGTAGATTAACCATTCAGTCATTATGTTAAGGGTTTAAAAAGGAAGATGAAAACAAAAACTCTGCCTCGAAAATCAAATTTTTTGGCAATTAAGATGGGGCCCCGCAATATTCACTGTCTGCGAGTGGCATCCAACCTCCGCCACACCGTGCTGGCAGGTGTTTTCTCGGGATCTGTGGGCGGAGAACGGGGATTGGAGGACCAGCTTCTGGTTGGGGGCAGCCAGGAACCTTTCCTCTTCCGGGGCACACATGAGGCCCCTAGATCTTAGAGGGGGCTCACATTTTCTAGACAAAGGCCAGCATCCTGAGACAGTGCCTGGCCCCCGTCCCAGCCCCGGGCCTGGCTCTCAGGAGTCAGGAGGCCTCGGCGGGCGCTGACCTCACACACCATCAGTACCATCGCCAGGGAGCCCTTTGGGCTTCCCTGGCCTGTTTCTGCCCATGTGTGTGGAAACCTCAAAACCACACACACACACACACACACACACACACACACGTCTACTTTTTTCTTCTAGTTGAAGAGTCTTTGTGTCTTTGTACCTGCGAGCTTGAAACCCCCAAAGGTCCTGTGGAGTTTATTGTGGCTTACCTGGTTTCTGACCTTGGCCCTGGCTGGCGTCTGGGGACTGGGACCCTTTCTGACAGCTCTGGAAGTTTCCCAAAAAAACCTGTGGAAGGAAGGAGGCCAGCTCTCCTCTGGCTGGGCGTGGAGAGACTTTTGGGATCCAGAAAGAAAGAATGTTCAGGTCAAGGGGAACTTAGCTGCCTGAGGCTGAAGCCACTGCTTGCCCTTCCTGCCTCTTCCAGACAATGCCTCTGGGGAGGGTTACCCACCCCACCTTCCTGGCCAGGCCCTGCGATGACCCTTTCCTGCCGGGCTGGCTTCCAGCAGGCAGAGCGCCCTGGGCTGTAGTTTGCCTCTTGGGCACTTCTGTCTGCTCCCTCTTACTCCCCAAACACACCTCCCCCCCTTGGAGATCTGGACCATGTCTGGCAACCTGGGCTTCCCAGCCCCTTTCACAGACACACTCAGGGGCTTGGTGGTGGTAAATGCAGTTTTGACATGGAGGCTTCAGACCAGGCAGGGCACCAAGCCCGGGTTTGGGTATCAGCAGACCTCAGCTGAGTTGCAGTTTTGACTGTATTTTCCTGGCTGTGTGTCTTCAGGTGACTTACTACACCTCTCTGGGCTTGGGTTTCTCCACTCGTAAGTGGAGGCACTGATAACCTTCCTCTTAAGGACATTGTGAGGATTGAACAGGTCATGGAAATGCTCAATGAACAGGCACTCCTCTCTTCTATTCCTTTAAAGGTGAGCTGCCTCTGCTCATTAGGGCTGTTCTCAGGAAACAATCTGATATCAGTCATTTACACTTTAGCATAAATTTAAGAGGGGGCATATCCTGAACGGGAGTTTGAAGTTTGAGATTGCATAGCTGAGAATACAAGATTGTTCTGTCTGTGACCTTGTAGGCATTTGCCTTCTGGGGTGGAGGCGACTGGCTTAATGTTTCAATGAATTTCAAAGGGTGCCTGAGGCTTAAAGGGAAACTTACAGAAGTCTGGGGATGATGACTGGGGAACTTGCAGGAAGGGTCTCAGAGGAGACGGGTCCTTAAGGAAGCAGCTTCCAGGGTCCTTCTCCAGGCTTCCTGCTGAGCACCCCATGCACACTTCCCTGTGGGGTCCCATCCCCTCTGTCCCCAGTGTTGTCTGTCCCAGTTAGTTCCATCATTTAGTTCCCATTTCCTGTTTGGACCCGGAAAAGATCAGATTCATTCTAAGAGTAAAACTTTATAACCTTTTGAAAACCAGCAGTTAAATATTAAATGAGGCATGGCATGACCGCAATGGTCCCGACTGCGAGTGTGCAAGTGTGTGTGTGTGTGTGTGTGTGTGTGTGTGTGTGTGCGTGCACTAGAAAGACGTGCCAAGACTCCAGTGAGGTTTTCCACCAATGACTAAAGCCTTTCTTTGACTTTTCAGGCATACTGTCAAGTATTTAAAGAAAGACTGTGTTCCTTTCATTGTTCTTTAGCCATTTTGCTTGGAGAGCAGGTCATTTCCTTTCCTCTGTTCTAGCCACCCAATTAGGTACTGGGTGCTTGGGTTGGGGAAGAGACACTTTCGTCCTAAGGTAAAGAGTGTGACGTCAGTGTGTTTTCCATGAGATGGAGTCTCACAGTCAGCCCTAAGCTCAGTGTGGAGACGAGGAAGGTGAAATGCAAAGAGAACTTTGATTCACCATCAACCTTTGGATGTTTAGACGTGTGGCTGGTTCCTGGACGTCTTGACTTGGTAAGGAAGAGCCCGACTCCTCCTGATGTCTGGAGCGAGAGTCGTACACAAACCCTCCCTTGCTGATGTACCTCAGGAGCACGTCTTTACCTATGCCCTGCCCAGGTCCTCTAGCAAAAGCTGGGGAGCTTCCCCTGCACTGAGCACAGGGCCCAGTTTCCAGAGACAGTCAAGGAAGCTGGGAAAATGTAGCACCAACCTCCCAGGCCTGTGCTTTTCAAGTCCAAACTTGAACATACCTTATGTGGGCAATAGCCCCCCAGACCTCTGTGCAGGGCCCACCTGGGTATGGGGATTTGACTGGCTTTCCCAGGCTGTTTTCACAGGAAAAGGCCACTTGCATCGCCGGGTCCCGTTAATAGGTGTGTGATGATGGAAACTCCACTCTATTGGTTATATAAAGAAGGCAGTGAAGTTTTGTTTAGACTCAGGATTTTGTCTTTTAGTATTTGCTGTACTATTAGCTGTTTTCCTGCTGTACCATCTTGTTGTCGGGGTGTGTGTGTGTGTGTGTGTGTGTGTGTGTGTATTCATGTGTGTAGTGAAGACTCCTAAAGTGGTAGTAAGATATACACACTACTATACTCGAAACAGATAACCAGCAAGGACCTGCTGTATAGCGCAGGGGACTCTGCTCAATATTCTGTAATAACCTCAGTGGGAAAAGAATTTGAAAAAGAATTGATACACGTATATGTATAACTGAATCACTTTGCTGTCCACCTGAGACTAACATAACATTGTACGTCAACTGTAGTTCAATATAAAATAAAAAGTTAAAAAATTCATATAGAAAAATAAATGAATGAATGAATGCATAAAGAAATAAATAAAAGACAGTAACAAAAGAAAAGAAAGAAAATGCAGCCATGCATCTGTAAAGACGAGGTAGGGAAAGAAGCGCCCCTGGGCCCACAGCCGGCCTCCTTTCCTGCCTCTGCCTTGCGTGTGTCCGGCCCGTGCTCTGCTCTCTGCCTGGACCTGCATGTTCTCATGTCCACGATGGCACACAGGTGGGGAAGGGGTCACGGTCAGTTCCACCTTGTAGATGACAAGCTAGAGCTTCAGAGGCAGGGTCAAGACCCAGGCCCAGGTCTCTCTACTTTTCACCGAGTTTCCTACTGGACAGTATTGCAGCCGGTTCACCCCCAGCAAAAGCGGCCTTGGGGGCTTCTCACTGGCTGCCACCCAGGCTGAAGCCAGCCTGGAGATGAGCTGCTGGACCAGTCTGGCCGTGGAGCCCCCTTCCTCTGCCCCAACAGGTCTCCCCCTGGGTGGGCAGCCGAGGTTCTGTGAGAGGTCCGGACACTTCTCTGAGAAGGACACAGCTGCAATAGTGACAACAACTGCTTATTCACTGCGGTACCAAGCGCTGCACACCACTGTCTCTTGTTATCCCCGCCGGAGTCGTGCAAGGCGTCTCCGCGTTCACTCCCATTTGCTAGATCAGTAAACTGAGGCACTTGAGCCGGACCTTGCCTGAGGTGGCACAGCTGTGTATCACAGAGCTGGGACTGGAACGCCGCGGGATGGGCTTCGGACCCCACCCTCATCATTCGGCAGGGCTGTCGCAGAAGGAGGGAGAGCAGGGTCCCAGCGATTACCTCCTAGGCTGCACTGTTTCAGATGCATTTTCATTTAATTTGGCATCTCCCCTCCTTTAGAAAAAAGTGTGTTTCCAAAGCCATGGTTTGGGAACCACGAGAACGCCTCTGCTCTCTGGAAGCCAAAATCCGGCAGCTGAGCAAATTGCCTGGTGAGTAGCTCAGAGCCCTGGAAGGCGGGCCACGGGGCAGGTGGCCCGAGCTTAGACAGGGCCGGGGCACCGTTGTCACATGGCCCCCGTGATGTCACGCCAGCCCGCGAGCTCACCTTGGAAATCTGCCTTCCTGTCACAATCCCTGCCAGCCCCCTTCCTCCAGCCTGGCATTTCTTACAATGCCAGAATCTAAGATGAAAAGGAAGACACCACAGTAGTTGCAAACAGGCTTGCCCCTCACTCCGCTAAGCATTTTCACAGGGGGGACCTGGAAGGCAGTCTGGCGGACCAGCCCATGGTACACCCTGGACTTTCGGAGGATTTTTTTTTAAAGGGAGGGAGGAGATTGCAGTGATGGGTTCAAACTGCAGCTTGTTCTGACCTGTTCCTAAGGAAGGGGGCCAGGTGGGGCTCCAGCATCATTTGTCTGCACTTGAACTCAGGCGTTCCTCCACCTGTCTGGGAGCTGAGGGCACGTGGCCCCTTTGTGCAACTGGCCACTTCGTCCCAGAATTCCATGAGAGCCTGCTGACTGGTTCGGGGGGAAGGGGGGGGG
>NW_020173770.1:2330155-2354475 GCF_003031525.2 Neophocaena asiaeorientalis asiaeorientalis | reverse complement strand
GGTGGGGGGGGGGGGGGCAGACAGCCCAGGTTCACATTTCTTAGTCCCAGACTCTCAGCAGTCTCCCCCGAGTAGCCGAGTCGCTGGTGAGCCGTCTGTGCTGCGTGTGTGGGGATTAATGTCCCCGGCGTGGAGGGTCAGTGCAGCGTGCAAAGGCCAGTATTAATGGACAAATGAAAGCCAACGCCAACCTGGGCAGGTGAGAGGAAGGCTCTGAGCTTGATCAAAAACATATTTCTGTTGCAGGTCTAAATAATGGGCTATAGGAGATACATCTGTAAATTATACAGGAAGCCTTCTTCAACAACTGATTCACCCTGACAGTTTTACTGGAGTATATGAAAATGAGTATTAAAGATGTGATCTGTAGGCTTCCTTCCAGGAATTCCAATCTGGTTTCAATAAAATGGGAACACTGATTGGAAGTGAAGTTGCCTTCCGGTTTTGCCTTTGGCTATTACGTGCTCATTCGTGAAATGACTGAATTCCACAACTACTTTTAATATTCACCTTTTGAGTTCATCTCCAGCACTGGACACATTGGAATGATTAAAATAGCACTGGCTCCCCATGCCGGGTGCTTTCTAATTTAAAACAGCCCAGGTGCTGAAGACAAATGAGTCCTCCTGGAAAGTCCATTCTTTCTTTGCGTGATGTTGCTCGGTGGGAACACCGAGGGTGGAATATTCATAGTAAAAAAAATTAAATAAAATAATGCTCCTTGAGTAGATGCCTGAGGGAAAAGATTAAAGTTTGGTGCAAGGCAGGATGTGTACTCGGTGTGGGATTATTCTGGTTGCACTGGTTTCTGGGCTTTTGGCTTGCAGCTTGTGTCTGTAACTGCAGCCACTGTGGGGCTCTGGGTTCCGCTTCCTTCCTCCCCAGGGAGGTCCTCCTCTAGGTCAGCCATATGCTGTGAGCTGGCCTTGAGCTGGGCTTCCCCGGCAGCGCGTAGGGTTGTACCCAGGCAGCTGTAGCTCCCCAGCTCTCCCTGCCCTCCAGGCCCTCAGGGCACGGTCTTAAGAGGGCTCTCCAAGATTAAGAGCTCAGAGTGCCACCAAAAAGAGGAAGGTTAATTGGTTGATTCTTCCAACACACCCTCCACAAAGCCCCCTCACCCCCTTGCTCTATAACCACTGGGCTAATGGGCCACAGGTGCTTTTTCCATCTGACTTTCCTGAGATTTACTGCACAAGGTGGATGAGCCCCTTTCCTTCCATTTCTGCTCCAGAGTTCTCCCAGCTTTCGATGGCAGGGAGAAAAAAATTGGACAGGGAGGTGGTCTCACCTTGCCTCCCCCAGTGTTTTTTTATCCAAAGCTATTATGGGATTTTCAGTGGGGGAAAATGGACCTAAACTCTCGGGACACTGGGCACCGCTGGGAGGCATGAATTCATTTGGAAAGGTTTTTGTGGGATGGCGAATGTTGCCTTTTTTATATGCGAAATTCACATTTAATTTCCTCCGATCTTGTTGAAAATTATGAAAAGAATTTTCATGCATTTAACTTGGAATGAAATTTTGTGGTGTCTGCTGCCTTTCCTCTGAGGAAGACTCGACGGCCTGTGTTTTGGTGTCAAACGTCTAAGGATGTGGAATGCACATCATTGAGTTCGTCTAAGAGAAATGCCATTTCTTGACGTGACGGACAAGGCACGCTCACGCGTTGGAGATAAAGACGTTTTCCTGGTCGTCAGCTGTCTGCTCTTGAGCCCACCAAAAAGAAGTCATGTGAGTGGACAGTAGCAGTAATGTCTGACTTTGTAGGAAGTTACCTATGATGGTGACCACCCAGCTAGGTGGAGGCTGGGACTTCACTGACAACCCTGACCCTCCACACGCCCTTTAGAATTTAAGACTCTCTGGTCACCATTCCTGATGTGAATTATGGTGGTATTAGTGCAATACCATAGCCACATGCAGCCCTTTACATTTAAATTCATAAAAAGTAAATGAAATTAAAAATCCAATTCCTCGGTCACACCAGACACATTTCAAGTGCTCCGTGGATGGCGAGTGACGACCGTACTGAGGGCTCAGATAGAACCCATTTCCGTCTTTGTGGAAGGTTCTGTTAGAGTTGGAGTTTATCAGGATCCCAAGAAAATCACGAGGAAGACGAGCTCTGCTTCCACGCCACATTTAATTGAAAACCTGCCATGTGAGTGGGAGCCTATGAGCTGTGGACAAACTTTGATGAAAGTGGAAATTTCCCATGTGGCACCAAAGAGTACATCCGACCCAGAGTATTTTGAAGATGAACTTTGTTAACGATGGTTCTGCCAAAATACGGGTGATGGATGGGAACGGGATGGAATTCTGAGCAGTTGCAATATCCCAGGTCCTCAAGTGCTCAAGTCGCTGACGTTAATGACACTGGAGAAATGCTTCTCATCTTCTGCAACATTACTTTTTATTTAGTAACTCTTAGATGTCTGGGCGACTGTCCCTCTGCAGGTTCTGAGCACCCTGGCATCGAGGCAGGGAGATGGTCCCCCGAGCTCACCCCCGACAGCACTCAATCCTTGCTCTCAGCTGGAGAAGGCTTTATTTCCAGTGGCCAACACTTTCAAGGCACGGGCTCCTGCTGAGACGTTATATTTTACACACTGCAAATGGCACCGAGAGGCAACGCCAACCTCCCTGCTCTTTCTTCAAAGGCCAACAAGCGTGATGAGGGTTTGTTATAAGGCAGATCCAGTGTCCAAATTGGCCCTGGGCAATGGCTTTCTCTGTGGCTCAAGCATCTGGGGACCTGTCTTCTCTGGTCACCTGCCTGGAGCAGGTTACACTGTCAGTACACGTCCAGCCCAGCTGAGCCAAGTGACTGGCAAAGCAATAGGAGTGTGGGTGCCGTTTCCTGGGATGTGCCAACCTAGTGGTCCATGGTACTGTCTAGAACAGCGGGGTTCTGAGGAGGCCGAGTCTTGAAGGGAGGGTGGGAACCATCAGGGAAGCGCTGAGTTGAGCCTTGACCATCAATTATTTTGTTAGCTGGGAGTGAACACTTGCCACGTTCCTGAAGTTGTCCTAGGAACTTCCTTATGCTTGTTTCTTGCAACTGTTGCAAGAAACCTTGGCTTTAGTACTGCCGTCTCCAACTGTAGATGAAGACATTCACACTGCAGGTTAAATAACTAGTCCCAGGTCATGTAGCTCAAGACCTGCTAAACTCAGCCCTGAAGCCAAGTCTCCCTGACACCAAAGCCAAGTTCCACGCAGTGGTGGCATGCCATCTCCAATCATGGGTATGGTTGCCTGGGGAATCCCGGGAGGACTGGGCTTTCCCAGATCTGGAATGAGTGACGGACATCATCTAAGGTGTGAGCCTGGGGCCCCAGGTTAGCCATAGGATTCCACTGAGCGTTCTCTGGAAATGGAGCCACCAGCCCTGGGCCCACTTTGGTACCTAAAAAGGGACTGCTTCTCCCTGGGTTGAAGAGCCTGTCTTCATGGCCAAAGCCCGTGAGACAGCCTCTGTGACCCTCCCATCCAATCCCCTTGACAGAAGGCCTGCCTGAGACCAGCCAGAGCACACGTGTCTGGAATCACACAAGAGCTAGAAGTAAAACCCAGGTTTCCTGCCATTATTCCACCCAAGAGCCCACGGAGGCCCAGCCCCAGGACCAAGACACTGCGCTTCTCTTTGTCTGCAGTCAGCACCTCAGGTTTTGCTGGGGTTTCCCTGGGAGCCATTACCTTCCAGCCCAGACATGCCAGCCCCTTCAGGTGGACTTTTCACTGTAGAGCAGAAGTCTGAGTGCCTGCCTCATCCTGGAGGCGACACTCAGGGGAGAGGGAATGGTGGGAACCAGGCAGGGTTATACCTGCAAGTGTGAGGGGTAGGGCCTTTGGCCCGTAGTCCTCCAGAATCTGGTGAGATTTCAGTGCCCCGAGCCCTGGGTCACCCAGTGGCAAGCTCTGCACATGCTCGGAAGGCTTTGCTTTTACCCTCAGGAAAGCGCACAGACAAGGCCCCCAGGGGGCAGCATGGGTGAGCTTGGTCTGTACTTTCCCTGTAGCTGCATCTGAACTGCAGGTGGAGAGGAGTCTGCTGAGCAGTCTGCTAGGCCTCTGGGGTTCTTAATCCAGCCCTAGCGACTGGAGAATATTGAAAGCAAACTGCTGTTGGCAATCTGTAGAAGTTGTGGTTATAAAGCGAGCGCTCCTTGTACTTCCTCCCAGTGAGTTTGCTGCCGGCCCTCCCAAGTCAGGGCAGACCCACAAATATGCATCCACGTGACCAGACCTTGTTCTCCTCTTATCACAGCCTGATGGCCCTCTCTTGTCATTGTTAAGTTGTCTGCTTCCTCTGCTGGGCCATCAGTGCCGTCAGGCCTGGGTCTGGCTTGTTCTCCTCTCTGCTGTCGGTGCCTGGATGGAGCCCTGTGCGTGGGGGCTCCCGCGGGGCGAGGGCACTGTGTGAATCTGTGCCCCCGGCCCCGTGTGTCCTGGGCTCATCTGACCGGCTCCTCGCGTGGCTCTCAGGTTGGACGAGGGTCCCACAGCCACCCCGGGGACCCAGTTCCCCAGCTGGCCCTTTCTCTCCTTGCGTAAATCTTACAGACGTCACGGGCAAGCCTGCAGGTGTCCTAAGAGCCCACTGCAGCATCCCCAAGGCTCTGAAAGGCACGCAGGCGCCCAAAGTGCAGTCACTCCGGGCTGACTCGGGTGGAGGATGTGGTCACAGAGGCCCCCAGTTACTTCGAAAGAGCCTCCTCTTTTCCTTCCAAATCACTCCAGTGCTTCTTCGAGGAACCAGTGCAGGACGAGAGCAAGAAACGCTAGACGTGGCTGCCACCTGCCTCCACGCAGGAGCCCCATCCTCCCAGCTGCTCGGCTCTCCGGATGCTGGGGGTGGGTTTCGGGGGGTGACAGTATCTTCTCCAAAATCTTCATCCACAGTAAACGTTGCTAACTACCAACTCATAAAACATATCAGCTGGGTTTATTACTTTTAACCATCTTTCCAATTGTGCTATAAAATAAAGGCAGATGCCATTTTAAGATCTTATTATTGTCAAGGGTCAGCTTCTCCAGCAGCACCTGCTTAGCAGCCGTCTGCTTGTTTATGGCCCCTTTTTTTTATAGGTGACAGTTTAAGGTGGCTCTTCTCTGGTTAAAAAGAGTTCTTCCTAACGGAGCAGAAGTGGCACGCGCGGTAGGGGGGCTCTGGCTCCCGCCCGATGCGGAGGCCGGGTCGCAGCTTCACCTGGGTTTTCGGGTGACAGCCTCAGCACACACGTCAGACTTTGCCAAATGCTCTGCCATTAATTTATGATTTAAAGTAATTAACTTTTGCTGATTAAAGTAATTATTTCAAGTGCATTGCAGTCGGGCCCAAATGATGCGCTCAGCCCCTCTCCAGTTTGAGCAAGCAGCATGCCAAGTGCTTAAAAGCTGCACCGGGGATGGGAGAGAGGCTTCTGCCCGGCTCACGGGTCTGCCACGTTTATGACTGACTTGTACTAACTGCTCATTTTAATGCCGGGTTCTGGCAGAACGTTGACACAGCGTGAAACCTTCATCCAGTAAACAAGACAAGCTTCAGCCTGGTGACACCGATGACAGTGGAAGCTGTTTAAATGAATCTGGCCTCCAGCCTTCCAGAGGTATCAGGTTTTTCGCGCTCTCTCGCTCACCCAGATTGGCCCTTAAACAGCGTACATCTTCATCTGGCCTCAGCCGGGAGTGCGGGATGCATGCACCTCGGGAACCTGGCCCCGCGCCCTGAAAATCAGCGGCAGCCCATCACTCACCTCATCCCCCCCGCCCATGGCCCTCAGGGCCTGGACAGGGCAGGGCGGCCCGGCCGCAGTGCAGGAGGTGCCAGCTCGGTCTGGGGAAGCTCCTAGGAGGTGATGGAGAGACACAGGGAGCAAGGTCTGAGCACAGGAGGGCTTGCCCGCTGTTTCACATCAAGCACGTTCCCTCCCTCGCCATGGCATCGCCTGCCAGTGAGGCAGGGAATCGACTGCTTGGTGCTTTCCTGGAAGGGGGACTGCTGCAGGCAGGACCAGAGGCGCCCTGACCTGGAGTCTCAAGGCTGGAAAACCCTCCCAGGCCCCAACCTCCCTCCCATTTCACGGAAGGAGGCGGGAGCCAAAGCCCAGCATCCCTGCACAGAGCAGGCAGGGGATTTGGGTGCTGGGCTGTCCATCGAAACACGAGCATCTGGGCCCCCAGGCTGCAGGCATGCCCAGGAGTCCTTCCCTCTGGGAAAATCCTGCAAAAACAGTCGTCACAGCAGTTCCCATTTCCCGTGCATCTGCTGTGTGCCAGACACCGAGCCCGCATGGCCGAGCTGGTCCACAGGACGCCTCAGCGATGTGAGGAGGCGTGTCACGTTATCCATCTTCCAGCTGAGGCACCTGGGAGTCAGAGTGGTGAGTGCCACGCCCAGGGTCACTTAGCCAGGGGAACCATGGTTCAGAGCCAGGTCCTTCCAAAGTTCCAGGCCTCTGCTTAATCTCCTTTTACCCATTAAAAAATATGCCAGGAGCTGCAGTGGCCTCTTTGAGACCAACCCCACCCCCGGCCCTGGCAAGCCACCATGCTGGCTTTTGAGAAGAGCCATAGCTCCTTGGGGCACGGGAGCCTTCTCACCTGGGAGAACCAAGGTGAAGGGCCAGCCACCAAGCGCCCTGACTTTAGAAACGATGGGCATTTCGGGGAGCTCAGTTCACGCTCCTACCCTTTGCTATTTGGGGGGGGGCAGTTTGGGGGATTAACTTGCATTTTTATCTTTTCTCTTAGTAATTATCCCAACACCCTGGGCTTTCAGTGAAACCACAGGAAATCTAATTTCGTATGTAATTAAGTGCCTGACGGGCAGCGATCCCCAGCAAACGATATTTCAGCTTAATGCTGTTGAACAAACATCACCGACAAACGACGATGCCAGAACAATCATCTATGCGTTGGCACCCTTGCCACCACGCGACGGCGGGGTTCATAAATAACCCACTTCACTTTCGGGGTGAATTAAAAGGTTTGAGTGAAAGACCATGAGAGGGAAACATTCCTCTTTCATCCAGGAGTCGGGGCCACGCCAGGCTGGTTGGGCAGATGCTCTGTCCTGCTTGGCAGGAGCCTGCAAGGGCGCCACTCCACGCACTGCCCTCGCGAGCATCGGCACAGGTGCCAAATGGCAGAGTCTGGAACGGGACCAGCCAGGAGTGGGCCCGGCGGATGGGGCCGCTGCAGCGGAGGCCGGGGGAGGTCTGGGAAGGAGGTTCCCACTGCCCTGCCTGTGCAGCGAGCAGACACTGGTGCTGTCTCTGCCCCGACCGGGATTCTCAGAGCCCAGAGGATGGCTGGAACCGAGGACCTGGCATCCAGTTAAATAAAGAAGCTTAAAGTAAATCCAGAAGCATTTGAAGGAGGACAGTAAGAGGATGGGCAGCCCTGCCGTGGGGTGGGTGCTGCCGACATGGCTGGAAGTTTGTCAGCTGAACATCTGGAGAAGCCAACATCCAGCAGAGCCAAGGAAAGAGTCTGCAGTTCAGAACCATAATTTCCCCCTTTCCCTTGTTTGATGGTTATATCAGTAGATAAAAAGAATGAACACAGCACTCTAAGAAAATGTGGTTCACAGCCCAATTTGGTCAGCCTTCTCAGGCTATTCCTCTTGTCCTGGTTTTCTGGAAAAATCCAGGTTTCGAAACTGCACAGGCCCAGGTTCAAATCCCAGCCGGGCCACTTATCTGTGGTGTGACCTTGAGCCAGTCACTTAATTCTCCAAGCCTCAATTTCCTCCACTGCAAAAGGGGCATAATAAAACCCGATGCGAGGGCTTCCCTGGTGGCGCAGTGGTTTGGGGTCCACCTGCCGATGCAGGGGACGCAGGTTCGTGCCCCGGTCCGGGAGGATCCCACAAGCCACGGAGCGTCTGGGCCCGTGAGCCATGGCCGCTGAGCCTGTGCGTCCGGAGCCTGTGCTCCGCGATGGGAGAGGCCGCAACACTGAGAGGTCCGCGTACCGCAAAAACAACAAAACAAAACTGAAGCGAGCTTTGGAAACGTGGTGATGTGAGCTCACGTGCGACAAGCAGCAGCTGCCGCTAAGGGTGTGGCTTTGCTGCGATTATCGTTATTCCTACAAATCCCAGGGGTACCCTGGGTGCCTGAGCTGCAGTGGCTGAACTCTGGACCTGACTCAGCGCAGCACCTCCCTTAAAGGGGCCTGGGAACAGGAAAAAGTGGTGCAGAACGAAGCAACGGAACCCAAACCCACCAGATGCTGCCGAGGGGGCTGAACAAGTGGGTCAGCGTGCAGCAGGGAGACCGGGGCCACACAGCAAGCCACACACATGTTCTGGTTACTTTTTACAGCACTTCATTCCTTCCTGATCATAAAGATGCATTCCGTCGGCACACAGGTAGGGCATCTGCTCTGGGCCAGTCCCTGGCATGGGTGCTGGATACACAGCGACCAGACCACAGCAAACAGGAAGACATGCCCTCTCTGAGTGGGCATTTGGAAAACAGAAAAAGAACACACAGGAAAATAAAGGTATGTGTTATCCTAGCACCCAGAGGCAGTCCCGATTCAGGTATGCGTAAATTTATCTGGACTCAGAGAGTCATCTCCTGCTAGCTTCCCTGAACCTTAAGGACCAGGAAAACACACATAATGTAATCTTCAAAAGCATCATACCTGGTAGGTGCATCTTATCCCGTCATATGTAGCACAATGAACTGACCCTACAGTAGCGGGTGTAGTGGACTGAATAATGGCGCCCAAAGACACCTTCTTAATTTCTGGGATCCGTGCATTACCTTACACAGCCAAGAGTTTGTAGATGTGACTTAATTAACGATCTCCAGGAGGGGAGATCATTCTGGATTATCCGGTGGGACCTAAATGCCATCACAAGTGTCCTTATAAGAGGGAGGCAGAGGGAGATTTGACAGTTACAGAGGAGGAGGCCATGTGAGGACAGAGGCAGAGACGGGAGGGGTGCGGCCACAAGCCAGGGAACGTCGGCCGCCACCAGAAGCCGGGAGGGCGAAGGAGCAGAGCTCGCCTCCAGCCTCCCAGAAAGCAAGGCCCTGCCGACACTTTGACTTGAGTCCAGTGAAACCGATTTCACACTTGTGCCCTCCACTGGGAGAGGATGCATTGCGGATGTGTTAAGCCAACACAGCCACAGGAAACTGATACAGTAGGTGAATGGATTTATCAGTCCACTCTCAGCAGAGGTGCAGAATGGGGCATTTGCTAAGTTGGCGACATGAGAGGCAAATGAATGAATGAATCAATGCACTGTGGTTAAGTTAGACATAAGGAAGCCTCCGTTTTTATTTTAATTCACACGATACAAAAACAGTCACCCTTGGCAACTATATTACAGATCCTCAGTGTGTTTATTTATTTTACAGCAGGTGAACTGGAGCAATCAGGTACACATCCTTTCAGCCCCTCCTCACAAGGAAGTCAGTGATGGTTCGGCTCTTCACTGGCGTGGCCAGCTAATGAGGGTCGTCCACTTCCAGTGCTTGCCGGGTGGGGGGCAGAGCTGCGGGATGTGCGTCCTCCAGCCACGCCTTGCCACACCTGCCCACAAACAGGTGCCTCCCGCTCACCATGGAGACGAGTGTAATTGCCATTGCTCACTAGAAGATGAAAGATGCTGACCTGAGCTTCCAACAGGGAGATATGGGCATCTTTTATGTGACTTTGTTCGGAATATCCTTTTCTGGATCAAGGAGAAGAGTCTGGGCAGGCGTTCCTTGGAGCACATTTGCAAGAATGGCCTGACCACACTGTCCCAGCTCGCATGATGAGGGTCAGAGTGACCGGTGGAAAGATCGCTCTGTCTTTGGGCTCACTTCAAGTCCTGTTCGGCTAGGCTGCATCATTTTCCTTAAAGAATACTTTTGGTTTGGGGTATGCCATTCTTCTCTGTGGCTCACTGCCCCGTTTCTGAACTCGCCCCAGGGTGGAGGTGGGAAAACATATCCCAGGACCCCACCCACCCACCAGGCGGACAGAGCTGCACAGCGACAAAAGGCATAGGGATTAGAGTTGGACTGTCCAAGTTCAGATCTGGGCTCTGCTGTCTTCTCCGTCTATGTGACCTTGGAACCTTTCTGCATCCAAGTCCCTGAAGGCAAAATGGGGTTTTAAAAAGTACCACCTGCCCCACAGGTGCACGGCCTAATTGGATGCCCCCAGCACACCCAGGCAAGGCTGACACTTGGAACCTGACATGGTAATAGGTGTTATAACTGTGGCTGCTTGCCCAGTGCTGGGTCCCTTATTACCCCTACCCATCACTTAAAGGCCACGCAAGGGCAGGCCCTGAGAACCAGCAGGGAGTGGGCAGGGGATTCCTCTTCTTAGGGGCATGTTGCCTCCCTTGGACCAGCCTGACAGCTTGTTCTCTCTGACTGGGGCCTGCAGGCGGCAAAAGCCATTAGGAGCAATTTGTTGTCCCCAGGCAGGCCTGCTCCCCCTAAACTGTTATCAATGAGCTTGTCAACCCAAGGCCTAACCTCCTTTGTTCTTTTCATCTGTTCTCCCCTCAGAGGCCTCTCCGAGCCCCCGGCCTCCTCCGAGGGGCTGCGACAGGCTGCCGTACACCTGTTTGGCTGGAGGCCGGGCCCGGGGGTCCGGGCGTGGTGGGGAGGCAGCAGGAGCTGCCCGGGCCGCCTGGCTCCCGGCTCTGGTCCACATCAGGATGTCAGATGACAGTTGTCATGGCTGCAGCTGGCACGGCAGCTCGTGCCAGGGGCAGGGCGCGTGGCCGCATGCCTGGATGCACTCGGCCCTCCCCCGGGGCACACGACTCAGCTCCACGGGGCTGCAGCTGAGGGAGGCCAGCCTGGCCGGCCGTGTCGAGGGCCTGCAGTGGGAAGCAGGGGTCTTGGAGCCATCACCCCACAGGGGCGCCTCCTGTGAATTCAGGGTGGAGAGCGATGCCTGCATGTGCCTGGGGAGGGCCGACCCACCAGAGCTGCCCAGGCCTGAATAAGCCGCGACTGCCAAAGGACTCGGGAGCAGAGCCGGCTTCTGACTGCTCTCAGGGCCAGGCTGGCTGGCTCACAGACAGGGAGGGAGATGCCGTGTATTGGGTAGTTGGGTGGCAGGCGTTCGGGTAACAGCCTGGCCTTAGCGAGCTCAGGCACCATAGCCAAGTACCACGGACTGGGGGGCTTCACCCGCAGACTTGTATATCTCACTCTTCCGGAGGCTGGAAGTCCAAGGTCAAGGTGCTGCCAAAGCAGGTGTCACTCTGAGGCCCCTTCTCTTGGCCTGTAGTGGCCACACTTCTCCACATCCTTACCTGGGGGCGGGGGGGGGGGTGGTGGAGAGAGAGTGCTAGTGTCTCTTACGAGGGCACCAATCCCATCATATCATGGCCCCACCCTCGTGACCTCATCTAACCCTAATCACCTCCCAAAGGTCCCACCTTCAAATACCAACACCTTGAGGGTTAGGGCTTCAACATATGAATGTGGAGGGCAGGGCACAGGCCCCCAGAATGGGTCTGTGGCCCAAGAGGGAAGTGAGGGTTTCCCAAGCTGCCTCCACTTTGGAAGATACGCTAGGGAGTCGAATTTGTCCTGGATTTAAGAGAGAGTGGAAGAGCCGCCAGGAGGAAGCCAACTTTCTACTGCTTTTTATTAAATCTCTGTTTAAGCAAACATGGTGCCAGCGGTCTCGGGAAACAAAGGAAGGACGTGGGGTTCACTGGATGAAGAATCCGTCACAGGAGGTCTGTCCAAAGTTGCAGTGCAGGGCAAAGCGCAGGGGCAGGACCTGCAGGCCCAGGAAGAAGCTAAACGTCCAACTCCCGTGCGTCCCAGAGGCAGGTCTGGCAGGGGGAACGGTGGGGATATTTCCAGGGCACTTTCCTATAACAGAGCGCTGTCTGTCCCTGACAGCTCCCAGGTGGCTGTTACCACGTCCAGGTGGGCCCCTGAGGCTCAGCGGAGGGAAGAGAGCTGTCCTGACCTCCCAGCAGGAAGGCTCGGTCTTGTGTCCTCTCAGCAGGAGCCTACCTTTGGCCTCGGTGATTCCTGGGTCCAAATCCCGTGCTCTCTGCTCCAGCAGCTGAGCCAGCTGTCATGGTCCACTCGGGCTGCAGTCACAAATACCACAGACTGGGGGCTGCAACAACATGTATTTCTCACAGCTGGGGAGGTTGGAATGTCCAGATCGGGGTGAGGGCCCCTTCCTGGCTGGAGACACTGTCTTTGGGCTGCGTGCCCACCTGCTGAGCACAGGGGGAGGAAGCAGCTCTCCGGCTCTTCTCATAAGGCCATTAATCCCATCCTGATGGCCCCTCTCCATGGCTTCATCACCTCCCAGAGGTCTCGCCTCCACTTACCATTACATTAGGGCTTTGATTTCAATACATGAATTTTGGGCGGGGGACAAAGATATACTGTCCATAATACCAGATTTTAAAACGTATCATATGTTTACGAAGCCTGAAGCAGAGACTGTCTCTGAGCACAGCTGGGGGGTCCCGCCCTGAGACCACGAGCCTGGGCTGGGCTGATGCTCAGGGCCCTGGTGGAAGAGGCTCGGGTGGGGCTCGGTCCTGCCCTCCACGAGTGCCCCCGAGGGCCCAGGGGTGACTGGCCCATGGCAGGGCACTGAGCTCAAGCCAGCCCTCTAGGGAGTTGACTGGGACCAGTGTGAGGCCTGGGATGGAAAGAGGGGGACAAGCAGGGATACTGTCTAGAGTTCACCTCCTTCTCGCTGCTCGGGACATCATCTCTCATCACAGACCTTGTCCCTGCCCCTGTGTCCCTCGTGCTCCCAACTTCCCCGATGCCCTGTGACTGGAAGGGCTTCTGCAGAGCCTGCTCAGGACCACACGGGAGCTGGGGGGGGCGATGCTGGTACTCTCAGGAGGTGGGGGCGGGCAGGGTGGCCTCCCCCAAGGAAATCCTCCTCTGCTCCATATTTGTGCTCATATTCCAAGTCGTAGACTCCTCCATCAAGGCCCGAGCTCCTTGGAGGTAGACGGCCTCCCCTCTGGAGATCGGCACAGGGAGACCCCATCAAATGGTCGGCTCTCAGGCTGGCGATTAAGCAAAATTAAGGCACCTTCTGCATCCAAAAAGGCAGCCTGTGGTCACACTCTAAAGAGAAGTGGGCCCTTCTGGCATCTTCCAGGTGAGCCAGCACCTGAGGACAGCCTCAGACCCTTCCAGCCTCCACACACATGGCAAGAAATCTCAACAACCGGAGGTGGTGACCTCCCAGAGTCCGCTCTGAAAGGGAACTTGCCTCCTGACGTCCATCTCTCTCCTGATTTCTGGAGCCCCTGGTCCCCTTGGAATAGTGGCCAGCCCCTTACGACGGACGGCGTCAGGGTCCCTGGAGGGCAGGCTGGGTAGGAGCGTAGTGGCTGGTCTTCTCCCCTTTCCTCTCCCCTTCTGGACACAGACCATTATGCTAACTCGGGCCGCCCGGATCACCTCTGCAAAATAACTGTGAGCGACGTCCAGCCCCTGAACCCTGTACAGGTCCCTGGATCCCCCACAAGCACTGTGTGCCAGCCTCAGGCAGCTGCAGGGCACGGAGCCTCTGAGGGTCCACCTGGAGGGCAGGTGGTGAGCCAGGTGCCTGGTGCAAGTGGGTGGAGCTGCTCTGAAGGACCGTGCCTGTCTCTGCAGCCTTGTCTGCTGGCCTGTCACATCAAGGACAGGATGGGGGGTTGACGTGGAGGAAAGAGATGGGCAACTGGTTTCCCGGCCACTGGGTCCTCTGGGTGATGCCACGGGTGACCTGCACGTGCACCCCCCACACACACACACGTGCACACATGTGACCGTCCAGTCTGTGCTCCTGGACAATGTCCCCTTTCTTGGTCCTAGAGGAGGCACAGTGCCAAGCACCCCACGTCACTTTCCTGCAGCTGCCGTAGCAAAGCTATCACAAATTGCGTGGCTGAAAACAACGCAAGTTTATTCTCTGACGATTCTAGAGGCCGGAAGTCTGAAATTAAGGCATTGGGAGGGCTGTGATGTGACTTGGGAGGCTCGGGGCATCCTTCCTTGCCCCCTCCAGGTCCTGGTGGCCCCAGGTGCGCCTTGCTGTCCTTGGCTGGTAGGTGTATCACTCCCATCTCTGTCTCTGCCCTCGGATTGCAGGCTCCTTCTGTGTTTGTGTCTCTGAGTCCAAGTTTCCCTTTTCTTTTCTTTTTTTTTGCACTACGCGGGTCTCTCACCGTTGTGGCCTCTCCCGTTGCGGAGCACAGGCTCCGGACGCGCAGGCTCAGCGGCCATGGCTCACGGGCCCAGCCGCTCCGCGGCATGTGAGATCTTCCCGGACCGGGGCACGAACCCGTGTCCCCTGCATCAGCAGGCGGACTCTCAACCACCATGCCACCAGGGAAGCCCTCCCTCTTCTTATAAGGACACTGGTCATTGGATTTAGGACCCACCTTAACCTTCAGGTGTGACCTTAAGGTGTGACCTTATCTGAACTCGATTACATCTGCAAAGACCCTATATCCAAATAAGGTCACATATACATGAATTTGGGGGGGACACTGGTCAAGCCAGTACAGATTCTGATGGCACTATGTCTCCTGGGGCTCCTCAGCTTTGTCTTGGTGACTCATGGAGTGACTGAACCCCCTCTCCAAGGCCTGAGAAATTCAGGTGACACCCTGCCTCCCTGGCTGAACCCTTTCCAGCTCCCCAGGCTGGGACCTGGAAAAATCATGGCCAGGCTTCTGGTGGAGAGGCAGACAGCAGGGAGGCTGGGAGATGCCAAAGAGCTGGGGATGGCAAAGGGGAGAGAGAGAGAGACGCTTGTTCCGAAGACTCTGGGGAGGACGTGTCCATTGCCTTCACCCCAAGCCAAAACATTGCATGTGGTTCTCAAAGCACGGAAGCCCCCGTGACTATTATTTCACCTGACATTGTTTCTCTTCAGGTGACTCAACTTGAACTTTAAAGGCACCTTTCCTCCTCTCTGGTAATTTTCGCAGTGGAGGTGCCCAGCCTTCTGCCAGCAAAGTCACTCTTGGCTTGAGGACGATGGTTAGTTAGAATTAGAAGCTCTTTGTCCTAAAAGGGGCCATTCACCCGTCCTGCTGGGCCGAACCTCGCTCAGTGTGTCCAGCCTCCCAGAGCCGTGCCTGGAAGTAATGCCCCTCACCCAGCAGCCAGGCGACCAGGGGAGCTCAAGCCCGGAGCCCCAGGGCTCCCTGTGCCAGCCTCTCTCAGCCATGAGCTGGGTCTTCGAGACACGATTCTCCAGCAAGACTCAGGGGCTGCAAGAGTGGTCCCAGTGGCTTGGGGCCTTCACTGGGGGGATGGGGGACTGATCCCGCACCAGTGGGAGTGGGGTGGTGCAGGTTGCCTGGAGGGCAGTCCCAGGCCAGGACACCTGGTCAATCGGGCAACTGCTCTTTGTCCCAGTGTCCTTACCTGTTCAACCTCCGCCAGGTGTGCCGGGAGGGTCACACCTAGACAGAGCTACAGAAGAGCTTCAGAATGATAGAAAGTTCAGCGGCCGGCCGGTGTGATGTTCACTCATCCAGAGGGGGCTGCAACGTGATAGAGCACCTTCCTGGGGAAAAACACCCAAGATGTGCACTGGCCCAGCGGATGTAGCTGTTGGTGGGACCCAGAGCCAACAAGTGTGCGAGGACAGCCTTTTAGCAGGTGCTGTTCACACAAAGGCAGTGTGGGATCGCCGGCCCGGTCCCTCTGGCTTCGGCGGGATGAGGCAGGGTGAGTGCCAGGAAGCCTGGCCCGTGTCCTCTGTGGACTGGGAGGCAGGATGCTGGGGACAAGCCCGTCAAGGGCACGGCAGCAAGTGACTTCGAAAGCCCTGACATTTACACAATTTAGGCCTGTTATGTTTATTTCAGGGCTTTTCTGTAAAGGGTGCAGGGCCCTTAGTGGCCGGATCTGTTAATGCCTCGTGCTTTTTGTGTTTCCATGTGCCACTTCCAATGACTGTCAATGTTGACCTAAGTGGGAAACATCCAGACATGTTTATAGAGGAGACCATGGGACCTCTCGCCACACGACTTTTGTTCTGTGGAGAAAAAGGAAGAAAGATAACACCAGAATTGGCTGTTTTTATAAGTTGGGGCCTCTTTGACATGGCTTGCCGTGCATATGGCTGTCACCTCCCTGAGAGCCTCTTCAGGTTTCCCGCTTAGAAAATATCGAAGGAAAGGCCTTCAGACAGATGATTAAGTGGGAGCTGTTGGCATCTGCGCATGGAATTAATGGTTTTAATTTGAATATTTAATCACTGGTTGAAGAAATACCAGTGTTTTCTCCGAGCTGACACCATGTCACAGGCCGGAGAGAGAGGGTTCTGCCCTTATGGAGCTTAACATCAGCTGAGGAAGCCGCTGAGCAGACAAGGACCCGCATCGTAAGTCGTGTGAAGAGGGACACACCACGCGAGGTGATGAGAGAACAGAACCCAGGCTGCAGGGCGGGGTGAAGGAGGCCCGTGAGGAGGGGACCTTTAAGGGACAGTGGGAGTTGGCCAGGCAAAGAAAGTGGCAAAGGGACTGGCAGGTTCTGAGGTGAGGGGGTGGGGACATCGTAAAGAACCAAAAGGAGGTCAGGCATCTGATTAACTCTTCCACACACTCCGGACATCACACGTGGACTAAAATGGTAGCTGGAGGAAGACGGTGTCACACCAGAAGGCGGACAGGACACGGGCAACGAGGGATTCACACATGGAAAGCAGGTATTTGGATGAGTGAAAAATCAACCTTCTCCAGCAAAGTAGGTCTTTACGTTGCCCCAAGACAGGGCATTGCCTGTGACGTCAGGAGAAGCCACTGCTTTCCACCTGTTTTGTGGCCTTGGTTTGTGTCTCTGGGACATTAAGTCAGCTGATAAGTTGGGGAGACGTGTCTTCAGGGACCCACATAATCCATCTCTCTGTAGTGGGGTTCTCTGGTCCCATCAGACTAACAGTCACACATCAGGAGGATTTTATCAGCTCTCATTTTGTTTCTAGATGGCTTGCCGAGCCACTAACTGAAATGGGGTTTGGTGTATGACACCTTTTTCAGTTGTCTGGATCAAGTGACACAAAGAATTTGGGACTGTCAGGCAGAGGGGTTGAAGTAGAGGCTGTCTTTGTTGAGTAACTGACAACGCAAGGAGGGGATCAGTGAATCAGTCATCATCGGGCTCCACTTTGTGCCAAGCTCCACTCGTTACCACGGGAGAGTCCGAGGTGCATCAGGCAGGGGTTTCAACTTACGCCTGCAGGATGGAGATACCTGGGTGGCCTTCCAGCAAGGACGGCAGCCTGAACAAGGGCCTGGAGGCTGGGGAGCCAGGAGGTAAGAGCCTGACTAAGAAGACAAACAGCTTCGGGGCTAGAAGGGAAGATAACAGAGATGCAGAGGGAAGGGAAGGCCATTTCCAGAAGTCTGGAAAGTAGGAGGAGCAGCTGCAACATTGGAACTGGCGCAGGGAGCGTCCCTGCGGATTCCTGGGAGCATGTCTGCCGCGGTCTGAATGTTTGTGTCCCCCTAAATTCCTACATGAAATCCTAACTCCCAGGGTGATGGAACTGTAGGTGAGGCCTTGGGAGGTGCTTAGGTCACTGAGGGTGGAGCCCACATGAACGGGCTTAGCTGCTTGTCCCTCTGTGGCTGGAGCAATGACGTTCTCTGAACAAGAAGGAAGGGCCCAGCTTCACACCCAGCCTGGAACCCAAACCCGCTGCAGCGCCAACCGCTGGAGAGAGCAGAGATTTGCCTCTTCTGCAAGCCAAGGGCCAGCGGTTGTTCCAGCTACCAGGGACCAGCCTGTGTGTGAAGGGGTCACAGGCTGGAGGAGAAGTAAGGGTGTCACCGCCTGAAGGGCCAGCGTGGAATCGCTCCCTCGTGCTGGAGGTCACTGGGGAGGCAGCCCTGAGCAGGCCGCCGCTCGTCTGGGATGCACCTCCCTCCTCCTCTGCTACGTGAAGCAAAGCCAGAGCAGGAACGCTGGGGCAGGTTGAAAAAGTCGGGTTTGGATCTGAAGTTCGAGGGTTCCAGACTCCTGACTTCACGGCGGTCTCATCACCCCTGCGGGTTCCCAGCCATGGAAGCAGGTCCCGGACGCGTTTTAGGTTGATGGAAGCCCCTTCCTGAATGTGGGCTCGGGCCTGAGAGTTCTACCTCTGTGATTCTTTACTTCTGGAAAATCCCGGCCTGTGGCTGCTGCAGAGACGCTCTTGTGCTTCTGTTACCTTTGCCCCGAGCCACGGTGGCTCCCTCTCTGCTGCCTCTTGTCTAAACGCTTCCTCTGTTTGTATTGACAGCCAGAGCTCTTCCCGCGTCCCTGACTTAATTAGGGCCCTCAAAGACTGCCAAGCGCCGTGTCAGTAAGTAAATCTTCCCTGTTAGTCTGCACGTTTATCATAGTTGCCTTCGTAAATCGACAGTGACTGGCAAAGTCTAAAGTAACTCTCCAGTTGAAAAGCGGAAGGTAAAATTCAGATAAGTGAACCATTAATGCCTGATCACGTGAAAGAATCGTTACAGAATGGTCAGCGCCGGGCAGGGCAGAGCTGGCACTCCTGGAGGTGAGGCCATGTCCGGCTGCATCTGGACACCCGAATGCAGGTCTCTCCACTCCTCTCGGCCTGTCTGTTCCGCGTGTCCTTCTGCAGTGAGCTGGGCCTCCTGTCTCCTTGACTGAGATGTATTTATTTTTTTGTAGCACTTAACGTTACCTGACATATATTTGTTTATTTAGTTTCTGTCGGTCCCCCCGCTTCCCCGTCATGGTTAGCTCAGGCTGCCGTAGCAAATACCCAAGACTGGGTGGTTTAAACAACAGAAATTAATTTTCTCACAGCTCTGGGCGCTTAAGTCCACGACCAAGTTTGCAGCAAGATTCAGTCTCTGGGAAAGGGCTCTTCTCCTGGCTTATACGTGGGCTGCTTTCTGGTCAGGTCGTCACGTGGTGGAGAGAGATTCCTGTGTTGCTTCTTTTCTGATAAGGACACAGTTTCTATAGGCTCCACCCATATGACCTCATGCAACCATAATCACTTCCTTAAAGGCCCCCTTTCCAGAAGAGTCACATGTGGAGTTAGGCCTTCAACATACGGATTTAGGGGGGATACAATTCAGTCCATAGTAACCTCCGTTAAAACACAGACTCCTCGGGGGTAGGACTGTGTCTGTTTTGTCCATTCTTGTATTCTCATCGCTTAGAACATGTTCAGGTATATTATAGGTGCCCCACAGATGTACATTAGATGAACGAACGAATAAAAAGTAAATTTGGCTTGGAGAACAGCCCTGTATCATACCAAGGGCCATGCCAGGCGGTGGTGTCAAAGTGTGTACAGGCATCTCATCCTACAGCTAGCACTGGAGGGTTTTGGTGACCCTGATGCCAGGGCTTTCCCGCCCACCTGCCAGCCAGGTACAAGCTCTCTGTCACCCATGAAGACTGGGGGTGGGACGTGCTGAGAGATCCACCTGTTCCTTCCTGTCGACTTTGGGTTAGCGCCGTCTACCTCTCGGCGCACAGGGCTTTATCACTTGTGTTTGCTTTCATGTCTTTGATCCTATTTAATCTTTACAACAGCCCCTGAGGTCAGCCTCTTGATCAGCCCTGGGTAATAGGGACGCGGGAGAGGTCTGGAGGAGGGTGCTGAGTTGGATGTAATCCAGGGGAGGGGCAGAGCCACGGTTCAGATGAGGCTCAGCCTTCAGATGAGGCTCCCGGGGTGGGCGGCTGTTACAGAGGATGTCCCGGGCTGGGAGACAGGGGACAGGGCTGTGGGTGGATTTCTCCCACCTAGAGCTCCCTCTGCCTCTCCATCCCAGGCCCCTGTGGCTCTTTTCACCTGGAGCGGGGTGAATGAGCTCAAGCCCCAAGCAGCGCGGGCCGGTGTGGATTAGCTGTGCCCGCCAGCCCACCGGCATCTTGCCTGTCCTGAGCCATCCAGGGAGGGAGCGGTACCCTCCAACACATCCCCAAGGACCCGGCTGGGTGCTTCGCGTCCTGGCTCAGGACTTCTAGAGGCAAAATGAAGAAGCGATGAAACCTGAATGGAGAGAGACTGGATAGCCACTGCAGGCCACTCGGGGGAGCCCAGAGCCCCTAAACACAGGGAACTTCCAGAAGGAACCAAAGTGAGGGCCCAGCCTAGCTCCTGAGGCCTGGCACCTGGGGTCTGCAGGAACCCCAGGCCTGACTGTACTATTGTTCCGGGCCTGGCTGCCCGGCTGAGCTGGTCCCATCTTGGGACTGCGAGTCCGTCTCCTTCCTGCTGCATTCAGTGGACAGTTTCTCCTGTGTGTGCACCAGGAGTTCCTGCTTCATTATTTAGAAAGTCTTTAAGCTGATGCTCAGCGTAGTTTTAGCCACGTTAACATATTTAAATCACAATTAATTGGAAAATTACAGTCAGGTGTAAAGTGGGAATCATTGCTTTCAAATGGGTATCTATACTTGTTGATGAAACCCAGTCGTTCGTTTCTTTCCAGGAAGTTTTCAGACCCCCAGCTGGGCTCTCGTGGACCTGGCACGTGGGAGCTGCATTACCAGAAGTACTGCTCTGCACTGCCACCCCCGCTTTGCCAGAAGGCGTGTGCGGCAGACCTGAAGGCCCCAGGCTGGCTGGCAGGAGGGCAGGTGCGGGAGGGAGCCCCCAGGAAGGGAACTGAAGCCCTCTCTGGACAAGGGTCGGTTCAATGGCAGTGGGCACCCCTGCTTTATTCCAGGAGAGGTGGGGTCCTGGGGTCTGAGCTATGTTCTCCAGGGTCTCGTCTCCATCATGTATGTGGTGACAAGATATGAGACACTGGCCCCAGCGCTCCCCAGGGCAGGGCCCCAACTTTCCTGTTTCCACTGGGACTCCAGGTCAGAGTAGATGAACATGCCGGCAATAATAACAACAACGGGGAACGTTTGTGGAGGTCATCTCATCCCCTTAGTGGGTAGAGAGCTCACACTTGACCTTGTTGACTCCTTCCGTTGACCTCCATCAAAGAGTCACTGAACTGAGGCTTGGAGGGGTCACTCGGCTAGTAAACTCAGATTGGTGGGGTGTGAATCCATGCAGGCTGGCTCCCAAATCAGGGCAACCGACCCCTGCACCCTCCTGCTTCCTGCAAAGGTGGTCCCCTCTCTCTCCCGACCAGGTGAGGTCCTGTGTGAGTGACGTGCACCCCGCGCCTCGCTACCTGGTCCAGCGACATATGAGGAGAGAGGATGCCGTGGCACATACGGATGAGCCCCAAGGATACAGTCTTGCAACAACCAACATGATAGGCAGCCGGACTCTGGTCCCAGTGCCCTGGGGACCCACTGTGCAATATCCCTTGGGCAACCCGAGAACAAGAAACTTCCTTCAGTGTGGGAGTGGCCTGGGACGTCACAGCGGTGCTTCTCCTCTTGTGAGGCACCTGAGCCAGGGGGCTGGAGCGGCTAAGACGCAGCCAGCCTTGGCCTTGGTTCCCCAGACTCTTTGTGAACTGGCTTCACACGCTGCAGGCACTAAATCAAGGTTGTAAGATGCCCGGAGGTTCCGACTGAAAGCTGAGGAGGAAGAAGACCGTGGCCTCTGCTGTGGCGCGAGGCGGGCGGGGTCTGGCATGCAAGGCTGAGTGAGATGGGGTCTTGGCTCCAAGCAGCCCCACCTTTCCACCAGGACCTCGCCAGTCTGAGGCCCCCAACTTCCCACCTGCTCCGCAGGCATGCATCCCCTGAGGGGTTGGGGTGAGGGCATCCAGACCTTCCCTATAACTGATGGGGCTGCGTGGCCCTGCCTGTGATGGGGCAGCAGATACCCGGATAAGCGGTGATCGGAGCGCAGTGCTGGGGGATGCTTCTGTACGGGAGCGTGGGGATTCATTTCCCTTCCTGCAAACCGGAGGGATAAGAGGCAGGCATTTGCCTTTCCAGATTCCCTGAGTCGTCTCACGGGTTTGCTTCCGTCTGAGGCAGCCCTGCTCATTGCATAGCTGAAGGTCCACTGGCGTTTCTAGATATTTAACGCCTGCACAATTAACCAGTCGTGTTACGTAATGTGTTCTTTAATGCTCCATTTATCTTGTAATTGAACATTTGTGCTTTCTGTTAGAGCGCATCGATTTTCACTTTAAAAAATTCCATTTGGAAGGGCAAGCAGCGGTTTAGGTTTGAAGCAGGGAGCAGGGGGTGGGAGGTGATTTGGAAAGGGTTGGGCCCACTGGAGGGCAGCCTCAGCGGCCTTCCCTGTCTTTCCTTTGGCCTCCTGGGCTGTGCATGCATGAGCTCCAGTCACTTTCCTGCAACCCTACTGCTGCCCCCTTTTTGGAGGGGAGGGTGGGCAGCCTGAGGAAAGACACTGCTGCCCTGAGTGGGAAAGTGGGTCGGGATTCAAACCAGGCAGCGGGAGGCTGGAGACCAGCCCGTGATCATGGCAGGATGCTGCCTCGGATATGAGGCTCAGGCCCAGAGGCTTCCGCCACCCCCGGCCGCGCACAGTCCCCTCCTCCTCCCACATTCGGGGCTGGATTCTGGCTGGAGGGATGTCTGCTCCAGCAGCCGCTTGTCCGGAGAAGCCTCTGCTCTCTCCCCCACCGTCAGCTCCGGGCTTCCCGCGTGCAGGACCGCCCCCAGAGCGCACAGGCTCCCTCTCTGATGAGCCCGTCCTGATGCTGCGAGAAAGGCAGAAATCAATAGTGACATCGGGGCTCCCTGTGCCCACAAGGCCCAGAAGCCGCCTTCTCGGCCAACCGTCTTCCAGGCAGAGCCCCCTGTGGAGAGAGGCAAAAGACACACGAGCTAATGAAATCTCCTGCAGTTTCGACCTGCCCGTGTGTGCGCCTGCGTGTGTGCGTGTACACGTCCTCTCTGGATGTCTGTGCAGTTTGTTTCTTCATCTGTGCGTCAGCCCACTCATACAGGAGCAGACAGATGGCTGTGTGCCGCGGTGCATATACGTTTCTATCTCCTGAGAGAGCTGTGCGCAGAACTGGAGGTTTGAGTGTGTGTGCCTGTGTGTGAAATGAAGGTCTACAGCAACAGGTGTGTGTGTGTGTGTGTGTGGGAGTGCACGTGTGTGCAGTGTGGACCCATGCGTCTGAGTTTGTCCTGGGTCTGAGCGTAGATGGGACGTATGTGCCTGAGCGCTTGTGTAGACTGTGTGTGTGTTGCCGTGCGTGGTGTGCATATCTACACACATGGGTGTGCATGTAGATGCACCTGCTGGCTCGGGGAAGTGCGATTTACTACAGGAGAAGTAAGCTGAGGTGTGGGCTGTTTCTAACCCTGCATCTGCATTAGCCATAGACCTATGGGTGGGACTGCCTGCCCTTGCGACCTTCTGCAGCAGACCCTGCCTGTCACCCTCGCCCCTCCAAGCAGCTGTGACCATGCCGTGGGGGCCCATCACACTGCTCATCGCGGCTTTTCTTGGGATAGACACTTGACCCAGAGATATCCAGGTTTCCTGCCCATCCGAGTCCTCTGGTTCAACAAGATGAATTGAGATAAAGGGATTGTTCTCTGGGAAATCATCACTTAGCTGTCCTCCACGGGGCTAGGTCACTGGCCTTTTTCTCTCATTGTCTGTGCACCAGGTTAGCAATGGAGACCAAAACAAGGAGCTGCAACTCCTGCTGTGGGGACTTAGGAATCCCCAGAGACCCAGGAGCCTGGTGGGCTTCAGCCCGTCAGCCTCTGCCTGTCCTTGGATGTCCATGGGATTCCCTTACTGCCTCTTCTTGTGTACCCACTATGTTTGGGCTAGCTGGAGAGAGCTGGAACATTCCCCAGGTGCAGAACACCTGGGCTTAGTCCTCCCTGATCTTCCTGGCCGTGAGGATTAGAGGAGCTCAGGCATCCAAGTAAGTGTCAGCTGCTCACCATGCCACGCCTCTGACCCCTGCCACCTAGTCCTCAAAGTGTTTCAGTGGTCAAGAAGTCTCTGCCAAGTGCATCCATCATGGTGGGTTTGGCTGATGGTGGAGAAACTGTTGGGTACATGCGAGCTCCCCAAAATATAGCACACAGACCACAGCCTGGGGGATTTACAACCAGGTCTGGTCTAACCGTCACCTCCACCTTTAGTCTATCCTGTTTAGTCATTTCTTTCATACAATTTATTTCTTAAAAAATAGTACATGGTCGGGCTTCCCTGATGGCGCAGTGGTTGAGAGTCCGCCTGCTGATACAGGGGACACGGGTTCGTGCCCTGGTCCGGGAAGATCCCACGTGCCGCGGAGCGGCTGGGCCCGTGAGCCATGGCCACTGAGCCTGTGCGTCCGGAGCCTGTGCTCCGCAACGGGAGAGGCCACAACGGTGAGAGGCCCGCGTACCGCAAAAAAAAAAAAAATGATAAAAATAATACATGGTCTCCCTTCAAAT